>NC_046170.1:48353135-48359173 GCF_011064425.1 Rattus rattus | reverse complement strand
GGGGGGGGGCGTGCTGCCCATTTAGCCTAGGGATTGAGATTCAGGGGTGAGCCTTTAGAGGATGTGTTGCCAGGAGACAGACCAGCGAGCATCAGCAGAGGAGAGCTTAGCTGATGAGTTTCTTTTCTTGACTGACAGCGCACGTGAATTTTTAGGTCTCCCGTGCTGGTGCTTAAATGTAATTGCCTGATTGTTTCATACCAAATCCCAGCTCCCGCTATGTGAATTCAGAGCAACAGCACTCATTGTCTGTGTTCTAGCAGTGTGCGTGCTGTTCCAGGTCTTAGGCAGGCAGTGGAAGAGAGCGTGGGGCCGAGCCCTTCACTGTCCATGGATACGAGGCAGTCAGCCATTGTTCTTCTCAGGGGCAAGGTGGGCTCGAGCTTGGTGTTGCTGGATGCCCACACCTAATTGTCTCTGATCTCTCACCTAACTGTTCTTGTCCTGCGTGGTGGTGTCTTTGTGCCCAGTGTAGAGAGGGAATGCTGGGTCACCGTCAAAGGGCGGCAGAGTGTGGCAAACTTAGAAAGGTGATCACAGAGTTGGTCCTAGCGGTGGTAAGTTGTGCATCCAGGACCGGAAGTCTAAGCTCTCTACTCTCGCAAGTACACCGTGTGCTTGCTTTGCCCGGGACATCCTTAAAAGAGACGAGTTCAGACTGGGGTGCCCAAAGTGGATGGACGTAGCTGTCGGCTGAGCCTTTGAGGTTGGGAACCTGCGTGTGAATGCTTGCCAGGCCAATCAGGGTGTTTTCAGAGCACCTTGGGACATGGTGCAGTGGTAGAGGTAGAAAGAACCTGGTTTCTTAGGGTGAGCAGGGCCATTTCATATGGAGGAAGCTCAGGTCTACAGTGTATGGTTTTAATTTCTAAACTCTTGGGGTCACAGTAAGGGACAGGCCAGTGAATTCTGGTTTGTTTGTTTTTTTTAAACGTTTTATTTACTTATTTTGGTTGTGTTTTTACCGTTGGTGCTGCTTGTTGAGACGGGGTTTCGAATAGACCAGAGTGGCCTTGAACTTCCTAAGTAGCTGAGGATGATCTCCAACATCCTCTCCTGAGCGCTCAAGTGCTGGGTTCTCAGATATGCTCTGCCACATCCGGTTTATGTGATATTCATGATGGGCCCTAGGGCCTTTGCATGCTGGCTGAGCACTCTGCCATCGACACCAGTCCCCAGCTCCTCCTGAGTGTTACTGTATTACATGTTGGGTATAAATAAACACATGCAGCTGCTGAGACACTTTTTATGTTGAAACCTACTCTGCCCATATGGTTTAGTGAGTGAATACATACATACATACATACATACATACATACATACATACATACATGCTGCTGACCTCAAGACAATAGGAGATCACCCCCAAAATAATGGTAAACTCTCTTATTACAAGCGTAGGGTCTTGGTTGTGCATGTGGTGTGTGTGTGTGTGTGTGTGTGCGCCTGTGTGTGTGCCTGTGCCTGTGTGTGTGCCTGTGTGTGCGTGTGCCTGTGTGTGTGTGTGTGCCTGTGCCTGTGTGTGTGCATGTGCCTGTGTGTGTGCATGTGCCTGTGCCTGTGTGTGCCTGTGTGTGTGTGTGTGTGTGTGTGTGTGTGTGTGTTTTCCTGGGGATTGAACTCAAGATCATGTGCTCAATAGGTAAGTGTTCTAACAACAAGCCACCCTACACCCCCTCATCTTTCTGATTTCAAACAAGTCATAAAAAGAGAATTTAGACAACTAGTTTGAGTGTTTGATCTCTAGCAGTTCAACTGGCGAGTACTCCCTCTTTAGTGCTCCCCTGCAGTGGAGTCAGACAGTTTCGGCTGGCCCGTGTGTGTATGGTGCGTACGCCATCTCCGAGGTACACAGATCTTTCTGGGGCTGTGTGGACTCTGAGCAGCAGAGTCATTTGCAGTTCTGTGCCTACCGACCTTCGCCTGTGTGTGCCTTTTGTGCACAGCTGTGTAAGTTGGGGGGAACTCCCCCACGGTGGTTTTGGATCGAGATTTCTGCATATGTGCACGAAAGCCTTCCTCTCTTCTTTCTGGCCGGGGCTGTAAAGAGATCGTATTAGTGTAGCCTTTGCCTCCTCAGGTGAGGATGAGTGACTTGTGGTTGAAATTTACTTTAGCAGGTTGTATCAAACTGTTAAAAGATATTGGAAATGTTTAACACGAGAGTCAGAGGCAATAAATCACAAATGGCTGTTGAAACAGATGTCCAAGGCACATGGTGGACGGAGCTGGTATCTGGGCAGAGCCTTTGCATTCCTCCCCAGTCAGGCCCTTCATCCTCACCTCATAACTCTGCAGTCAGAGAAGGCTGGGAGAGCGGGCGGTGAAGGAGGGATTTAGCACCCCGGCCCCCTTTGGGGGAGGGTTTAAAAAGCCTGTTCTTTCAGTAATTTTGTGGGCCATTTGGTTTTTCATGGGGATTAAAAAATCATATTTGAAGGATGTAGGCACCTAATATTCAAGTCCCATAACATTAGCAGATGCCTGTGACTTGTGTCTACAAAATGGTTTTTTATTCTATTCCTCCTCTCTTTCGTGGGGTTGGGGAGAGGGCCTCTGTTTTCTAATTTTTAAAAATCTTACCTGTTGAAATTGTGTGGACTTAGAATGAAGGTGCAGCCCCACCTCTGTCACTGGGGTCAGCTGTCAGCACTGTCTATCAAAGACATTTGCGTTTGACCCTGATCTGTCTGTGGATATTCTTCTACAGATTCCCCACCCCCCAACCCCGTGTATGTGTGTGTGTGTGTGTGTGTGTGTATTTGTGTGTGTTTGTATGCATGTGTGTATGTGTGTGTTTGTGTGTATGTGTGTGTTTGTATGCATGTGTATGTGTTTTTATGCATGTGTGTGTTTGTGTGCATGTGTGTGTGTTTGTATGCATGTGTGTGTTTGTGTGTATGTGTGTGTTTGTATACATGTGTGTGTTTGTATGCATGTGTGTGTTTGTGTGCATGTGTGTGTATGCATGTGTGTGTCTGTGTGCATGTGTGTGCATATGTGTGTATATGTGTGTGTTTGTATGCATATTTGTGTGTTTGTGTGCATGTGTGTGTATATATGTGTGTGTGTTTGTATGCGTGTGTATGTGTGTCCTTTATATACATGTGCAGACCAGGTGGTGTCAAATACTTTTCATTATTCCTTGCCTTATGCTTTTGAAGCAGGTTGGCTATCAAGACCAGTGATCACCCTGACTCAGTGCTGTGGTTACCAGTGTGCACTGCTGAACCCCATTTTATGTGAGTTCTAGGGATTTGAACTTGGCTTCTGTTGCTTGTGCAGCAAACATTTCACCACTTGAGACATCTCCCTCGTTCCCCACCTTGTTTTTTGACTGCTATCTAGATTTGAGGGAGAGCTTATGAACTCTTGATCTATTTTATACCAGCTCTTCAGTGACTGCCACACGAATGAACACATTGAAGTTTTTCCTATTGCTGCATAAACAAACCCTTTAGTCAGTGTCTGGTGCCTGGGGCTTGTGCACCCTGTGTTTGAGGTGCAGGTGAGTGTGCACTTCAATGCCCTTCAGCTTCTCTATAGGTCATCATTCAGTCAGAGTCCTGTGTGATTTCATGCTGTTTCCCAGGGTAGCTGAGGAAGTTCAGAGACTATAGAGTATAACTATAGCACAGTAAGTAAACTCAGAAGGCTGACTGCTGTACCTGGCTGGGCTGGCCAGCATGGGTACCAATGCTTCTCAGGATTTATTAAGACAGAGTAGGAACCTCATACCTGTATCTACTCAGGTCCCTCACATCCTCTTAGGGTTAGTGTCTTCACCTCAGGCAGGGCCTGTGTATGATCTGTTAGTTTGCAGAGCTATCAGAGCAAACCTTCGGGAACTGGGTAGCTTCAGCAATAGAAGCCTACGTCCTATAGTGTGTAGCTTTTGCTACCCTGCGGACCACACTACCAGTTCTTCCCAGGTTCCCTTGGATCTGCAGATGAAGTGTATGCACGCGCGCGCGCGCGCACACACACACACACACACACTTATTTTCGACTTGCCTTATTAGCTAAGTGAGGGACACTTCTATTCTCTATTGTGCCCTTCCCAATAATATTCTTAGCTCAGCACTTAATCTGCTCTCAGCTTCAGTTGCTCAGTAACCTTTAGTCCCAGCTCAACACCCTACATCTGCCCTCAGCTTAGTTACCTGGAGAAGTGGCCAGTGGCCACTCTGCCTGAGATCTCACATGGCTGGTGACCTTTTCTCCCTCCAAAGCATGGCAAAAATCTCCCTTCCTCCCCTGCATCTCTTAGCCTGTCTCCAGGGACCTGGAAGTCCTCCCTCTTTCTTTCAGCCCGGAAATTGGCTCCTGGCATCTTTATTGATTGATCACAAACCAATTGGGGAACAGGACCTTAGCTCCACAGCCACCCTCTACAACATTCTTTTGGTTTTGATGGCTGGCAGTCCAAGATCAAGGTAATACAAACCCAGTGTCGTCTTTAGGGTTTGTATTGCTGTAAGGGAACAGCATGGCCAAAAACAAAGTTCAGGGAAAAAAAGTTTATTCACCTTATAACTTCCACATTGCTGTTCATCACCAAAGGAAGTCAGGACAGAAACTCAAGCAGGGCAGGAACCTGGAGGCAGGAGCTGATGCAGAGGCCATGGAGGGCGATGCTTACTGGCTTGCTTCCCCTGGCTTGCTCAGCCTGCTTTCTTATACAACCCAAGACCACCAGCCCAGGAGTGGCATCACCCACAAAGGACTGGGCCCTGCCCCATTGACCATTAATTGAGAAAACACCTTACAGCTGGATCTCATGGAGGCATGACTCCTTCCTCTCTGATGATTCTAGCTCGTGATACAAAACTAGCCAGCACACCCAGCATGGACAAAAGGCCCAGGAAGGATACCACACCTCCTTATGTTCACAGGTAGCCCAGGTATTCATGGCTTGCAAATGGTTCTGTCTATATCATAACTACAGTGCATTAATTTTCATACCTTCGGTTTCTGCCGCATTCTTCTTCATATAAAGTCAGACATGCTACATTAGGTGTGCTCTAATGCCTCACTGCAACTTAGTTACATTTGAAGATCCCATTGCCACATAAGCTCAACATTTGGATACACTGTGGCTGAAGACTTCACTCTTTTTTGTGGCTATAATTAAACACAATATAGACATTTCATGTTAGTGTAACTTAGACCAATGCTTGCTTCAGAAGGTGGAGCATCCATAGCATGGTTGACTGAGCCCTGGAATGGCCTTGCTATGACTCACAGTGCCCTGAACTTCTCTTGGCTCTTTGGGTGTTTGCAGTTTCACATTTTGGACACTGGTTTGGGAGATTTGTCCTGAAATTACTATGCACACAGTGTAGTAAGCTTGAAGGTCACGTTCTGCTCGAGTCACATGTCAAACATCGGGCGTTTCATCTGTGAATGTACATGCTATTCACAGCAGATGGACACATGTCTGTGCGTGTCTTTACATGCCATGTCTCTGGCCAACGTGTGGAGTTGTGGGTCTTAATGACAGAGTTCGTTTTCTTTGTCCTTTCCCTCTCCACAAAGAAAGAGAAACTAAAAGGATCGAAGTTTATAAAGTCCCATGCAGGGTTTTCCACAGAGATGGAGGGGGCACAGATAGAGACAGCATGTGGTTTCAGAAGGGCAGCCATTGCTCCTGCCGGGCCACATAGTGGGCACACATCTGTGTGACTGTTGGGTAGAGGCACAGTTTGCCCTCGGTGCCTGTTCCTCTCTGCTGTTGAGCTTTGCCAGCTTGCTTCACCAAATGCAACTCCAGAGCTCCAAGTCTGTCTCCCGTCAGGACTCTTGGAAGAGCGGCCGTGGCGGTTTGAATGAGGATGGTCCCATAGGCTTCTGTGTTTGAATACTTGGTCTCCAGCTAATGGAAATGTTTGAGGAAGGATTAGGAGGTGTGGCCTTGTCGGAGGAGGTGTGTGAATGGGGGTGGGCTTGGAGGTTTATAAAGCCCACACTATTCCTAGATAGCACTCTCTCTCTCTCTCTCTCTCTCTCTCTCTCTCTCTCTCTCTCTCTCTCTCTCT
>NC_046170.1:48348004-48353035 GCF_011064425.1 Rattus rattus | reverse complement strand
CCATCCACCCATCCACCCACCCACCCATCCATCCGTCCATCCATCCATCTACCCATCCATCCGTCCGTCCATCCATCCATCCGATGTTCACTCAGGAAGGTACCTGGCGCTTGCTCTTCCACTCTAATGACTCAAATAAAGACTGAGTGCTCCCCGAGTCAGAAGAACTTACAGTGCCGTCGGCTTGGTGTGAGGATGGACCACTGTGCTTCACTGCTGGAGTCTTCCTCCCTCGCTTCCTCTTCTCCAGTCCTTCATGGGAGGCAGCTCACCTCAGTGTCCATCCCACAGAGCCCTAGGGACTGACACTGGGGGGTGTCTTCCTTGCCGTCTGCATCTCAACAGTTGCCTGTGGGTTACGAGGAAGAACAACACGCCATTTAAATGAGATCATTCCTTAAATGCAGAGGAATCCAGGGCACAGAGAAAGGACACTCTTCCTCAGGCAAGAAACATTTGGGACTTGGCAAATTCTAAAGCAAGGTCCCAAACACCAGCTGCTTCTACCCTCTGCTACACATAGACCCAGGGGACCCAGGCAGCTCAAGGCTCCCTCAGGCAAGGCACTTCCCTAGATAGCATGGAAACTTGCTTGGAGGCCCACCATGTCAGGACTCCACAGTTCAGCACCCATCCTGTTACATAGTAATTTAAACAACAGCATCTCCAGCACTGACTTGGGTGCCCCTTCTGCCATCCTCAACTCCCACACCCACCCTAGCATCCTCATTAGCACCTACCCCACCTCAGCTACCCCTAGCATCCTCAGCACAGCACCCATCCTAGCATCCTCCAGCACAGCACCCATCCTAGCATCCACTTAGTTCAAACTAGAGACACAAACCTTTACATGAGTTCACCCCATGAGTATATGTGTGTGTGTGTGTGCATATGTGTGTGTGTGTATACATATATATATAGGGTGTGTGTTTATGTGTGTAAGTGGTATGTATGTATGTGGAATGAATGTGTGTGTAGTGATATGTGTATGTGTGTAGAATGTGGCATATATATGTATATATAGGGGTATGTGTATGGTTGTGTGATGTGTGTATGTATATGAGTGTGTTTGTACTATGTTAATCCTCATATTAACATCTCAACTCAGCTCTCATCACTTCACATTTCCTCTTGCCAAACACACACAGCCTACAAACATGGACACACACACACACACACACACACACACACACACCACAGACATGGATACACATACCACATACCATGGACACACATGCATGTACCATATACGCACATCATTTACACACACATGCACACACACACCACACAAACATGGAGACACACATACATGGATGCACACACCAGATATGTGCACATAGCAATAAAATAGAAGTCAACTAAGCGTGTTTCCCAGCAATCAACACAATAGACCCCTTTCAAGGAAGCAGAAGTCTCCTCACATAGGTGTTCTGGAAACCTCTGTCTCTACTGGACTGCCAGAAGCCACGGTAGAAACAACTAATGCTAGGGACCCTCCCTTCCTTCTCTCCAGTGGCAATCCACCAGTAGACCACTCCTGCTTGTCTCCGTGCAAAACTCTCTCAGCTTATGGTACCCGGAGAATGCTAAGCCACAGGCCCATGCCTTCCTCTAGCCCAGTCATAACCAACACGAGGGACAGGCTCCACCAAGACCCCTCCCTCAGCCTGCTGTGGTCACACAGCCAGATGAAGGACCCCACCTGGGGGGACTTCACAAGGCGAATGATAGAAAAGCGTTGACGCAAGCTTGTCATGCTAAGGAGACCCAGCCAAGGTGTCTTGGCACGGCCTGCAGCTTGCTGTGAGGGTGCTCTGGAGGTCTGGCTGAGGCTGAGAGAAGTAATCCTAGGGCTTCCAGCTTGCTGGGCCTCATTGTGTGGTCCCTAAGCCCTAGGATCAGGACGAGAACCCTAGGCCAGGGTTCCAGGCACAGCTCAGGGGGCCCACGCAGGGACTCTCTCACTGTGGTGAGAGAGCATATAAACATCAGTGGATATTTTTGTTCATTTCTGCATATTAATAAACTTCCTGACAACTGGCCTGTGGCTTTACAATAGCCTCATACCTAGCACTACTCTTGGCACCTAGCAGGGACTCAGAATGTGTAGTCTGGGACTTCCCACTGGCTGCAGTGCTAGGCCCAGACCTGCTTCCTGAGCCCAAGTCTTAGGATCCTGTGTAATTCTGCAGAGGAAGTGTGGCTGCCCCCTACCAGCAGCTGGGTCATCTCTTACTCATTGTCTGCTCATTACGGTGAAATCAGAGTGCAAGCCAATCCCGGCCTCAGTGGTTTCCCCGTGACTGGCCTTCAATAACAATATGTCTCTGATCCCTCGGCCCACACAGGCTGCACCCTCCCAGATTCTCTGGGCATTTTGATGACAGGTTCCATCTAAGTGTCCCCAGAATGCCCTGCCTCTCCCTGGGGAGGGTCCCCTATAGACCTGCAGGGAACAGTAAGATTTGAAGTCTCACCTCTTCTCCAGTGAGACTTGAAGAGCACACCATGATAATGGGGCTCGGGTGATGGCTCAGTCATCAAAGTGCCTGCCCGGCAAGCATGAGGTCCTAGAGTCTGGACACCCAACATCCAGGAAAAAGCTGGGCCTGGCAGTAAACATCTGTAAACCCATGGCTGGGGGGAATGAAGACAGGAGGATCAGTAAGTTCCAGGCCAATGACAGACCTCATCTTAAAAACAAGGTACAACCTGATAGAATGACCTCTGTCCTCTGAGTACACACAACCATGTACACACAACCACACAAACAATCACACACACACACACACACACACACAAAACCACATACATACCTACACACATATAACCACACACACATAGCCACAAACACATAACCACAAACACATAACCACACACACACACAAATCCACACACAACCACACACACAACTACTCACACATACAACTACACATCCAACCATATGCACACACAACCACACACACAACCACACAACATAACCACACATATACAACCACACACACAACCATACACACATAACCCCACACAAACCACTCACACAACTACACACACAACCATATACACACACAACCACACAACATAACTACACATACACAACCATATACACACACAACCACACAACATAACTACACATACACAACCACACTCACACAAAAACCACACACACATAACCACACATACACAACCACACACACAAAAAACCTTACACATACACGAAAACCACACATAACCATGCACAGAATCGCACACACAGAAAACCATACACACACAACCACTCACACATACAACCATACACACACAAATCCACACACAACCATACAATAAAACCATACATACACAACCACACACACACACAAAAACCTTACATACACACCACCAAAACCACACATAACCCCACACAACCACTCACACAGAAAACCGTACACACACAACCCCACGTACAGTCACACACACACACACACACACACAACTACACATATACAACCACACACACATACACAAAAACCACACACATAACCACACATACACAACTACACACAAAAAAACCTTACACACACACAAAAACCACACACAACCTCGCACAGAATCACACACACAGAAAACCATATACACACAACTACACATACACAGCCATATACACACACAACCACACATAACCACACATGCACAACCACACATGCACAACCACACACACACAACCATACACACAATAAAATATGTTAAAAAGCAAAGCAGATCCAAAGCTTGGAAAGAGGGAAAGACGCAGACGCTGATTTGCTGTGTGATGTTACTGTGGGCTCCACACGCTGATCGACCTAGTCAGGGTCACTACGGCTGTGCTGAAACACCATGACCAAAGCAACCTGGGGAGGAAAGGGATCATTTGGCTTACTCTTCCACACCACTGTTCATCATGGAAGAAAGTCAGGACAGGAACCTGAAGGCAGGAGCTGAGGCAAAGGCCATGCACTGGGTGCTGCTTACTGACTTGCTCATCATGGCTTGCTCAGTCTGCTTTCTTATAGAGCCAGAACCGCCAGCCCAGGGCTGGCTCCACCCACAATGGGCTGGCTCCACCCACAATGGGCTGGGCCCTCTCGTCAATCACTAATTAAGAAAATGCCTTACAGATTTGCCTACAGCCAAATCATATGAAGGCATTTTCTCAATTGAAGATCCCTCTTCTCCAGTGACTCTAGCTTGTGCCGAATTGACATAAAATTAGCCAGCACGCTAATTTACAAAAGTGCTGGAATTGAACATTAAATTCACCTGGATGGTTTGACCTGCCCAGCAACCAAAGTAAAGTAAGATGCGGCCAGGCATAGGATTTGTCATGACAAACGAATGGTCCCCGTAGAGAAAGCCTCACGAGTACTCCTCAGAAGAGAAAAAAGACAAGAAATGTTGGTGCGGATGTGGGGGATGGAGGAACCCGTAGACACTGCTGATGGCAGTATCAATGGGTGCAGCCATTTTGGGTATCAGGAGTTCTCAAACAGCTACAGCTGTCGTATAGCCCAGCTGTACCTCTCCTGGGCTTATTCACACAGTCCTTACCGAGCAGAACAGAACCAGCCTTGGTGTGCATTCACAGATGAACCGCTAAGGAAAAGTGGGCGGGGCACAGGGCGGCAAGTTATCGGCCACCGAGAAAAATGGCGGGGAGGGGCTGTTCAAGGAAATGGATGGAACTTTCTGTTGGGTTAAGCGAAATGGCTAGACTCAGAAGGGTAAATACCGTGTTTCTCTCATATGAGGATCCTAGGTACTGATTTTCTCACACACACACACCCGCCCGGAGTGGGGAGATACAGTCAAAGAAGCAGAAGGGTAACAGTGAGATGGGGGAGGGGGAGGGGAGGAAGAGGCGGGAACAAGAGGAGGGGGAGGGTTGAGAACAGGAGACATGAAAGCAAGGGGGGTGGATATTGAAAGAGAGTGAGATCAACAGGCTAAGTGTGTATGCAGGGCAAATGCCAGGCAGAGCCCATGACTCTATGCTGATTTTAGAATGTTCCTGGGACA
>NC_046170.1:48202684-48347904 GCF_011064425.1 Rattus rattus | reverse complement strand
AAATTCCTGTAAAGTCTCCATGTAACTCAAATGGAAATGCCACAAATTAGTATGTCCTCCGTAATCATATGCACATAGACATGCACATAAACAATAACAATAATCAGTAAAGTCAGTTTAGCTAGGTAACCAATGAAGGTGGCTGAAACAAAATTAGAAATCAGAATCTGAGTATAGATCTCAATATTTTTGTTCTCACTTTACCATGACCGTGGATAATCCCACAGTATCTCTGCAAAGAATGGTCTCATCATGTTCCTCAGTCCATAGGCCATTGGGCAACACCAAAATGGTATCCAACAAAGAAGTTGAGAGTGTCAGATATGCCTCCATCTTCATGCAGTGTACCTGACATGCTTCTGAAGAAAGTTGTCACTGTTACACCCTGAATCAACAAGGCTACTTCATTATGGCAGAGGAAATATTCATGTTTCTATAGTCTCTGTAAATGAATGATGAAATGAAGTGGAGAGTCTTGTGTTTATCATTATTTTTTTAAGTAATGAACCTAAAGTGCAATGGTAGAAGAGACTTATCAGAAATTTGAATTTATACATTTTACACAGGTAATTTTGGAGACAAAGTTTGATATATCCTAGGCTGGCCTTTCCATGATGGCCTTGCAACCCCTTGTAACCCCCTCCTTAATATTGGGATTCTAGTCGTGTGCCACACACGAATTTTCAAATATTTTTTAAATATTTTGAATTAAATATACCTAATTCATGCACTTCCTTTTTTTAGGTGCTGATGAAGCAGGTAGCCCTGCCCGTCAGGTTTCAGTCTCAAAAACCGACACAGAAAGAACGAAGCAATTATCTTCTGATAGAGAAAGAAGTGTTGGTAAGGATAATATTCCAGGTCACTTTGGTCTATATTAGGTTCTTCAGGTGGTCTTTTATTTTGTTTCATAAATCTGCATTTAAGAATATAGTTACCAAAACTTACTCCTGCACTAAGAGGCTATTTCCCCACTATAAGAAAGAATTAATACTAGAACTCTATAGCTTAGGCTGGCCTTGAACTTGAATTACTTCCAAGCAGAAGTTTTGGCTCTAGGATTATTTAATAACTACTAAAATATGTTAATACTTCAGTCCCAAAAGCAGATAGTTTCCTACATTAGAGTCTTTCAGTGTTTCAGTGTATCTATATAGTTTTTTGGAGGCTCCAAAGTCTGTGCCCATAGTATAATTTGACAAAGGTGTCTCCTTTGTGGAGGTAACAAAAGCAGAACTTGAAAACACATCTTACCTTATAGCTCTTCTTCAGGTACCTACACACACACAAACACACCCACACACACACACACAAACACACAGACACACACACTCGTCCCACAGCTTTTAGAGCAGGTGGTTTCATTGACCTTTCAGGTGGTGGCCCTCTGGAGGCCATTGTTTCTAGTCACAAACATAGATACTATTGTGATAAGCAAGTGAAGTACAAATGAGGAGACAAAGAGCCTAAGGGGTTATCTCGGAAGCCTTGTTAAGACCTCTAGGTCTCCTCTTTTTATGGCATCTAGTATAAAAAACCTCTCAGATAACATTAACAAGTCGGTGTTAAAGAACGTTCTGGTATCAAGAAAATGAGTGCAGATGTATGAATAATCCCATCTGCAATTTACCTCTTTTTTGTTTTGAGTCATTAGAATTAGAAACTTAGCAATTTCCTCAAAACTCTAGAGACTAGTGTATTATGCTTTATATACCAGAGCCATGGGTTTGACTTGGGTTTCTAGATGTGTTTATTTAATCTGTCTATACTGGGAAAAGTATCATAGGTGGGAAAAAGAGAATATTTAGTCCTAAGGTAGCATCTTGCTAGGGTGATGTCATGACATCAATATGGTAGAAGACTGATCGTTCCTCTCAAATAGAACATTTAGCAGTTCTACCATAGAGCTGTCACTGATGGGGGAGCCTTTCAACAACTCTGTGGAAGAATAGTAGTGGTGACAACAACTCACTCCACGTAAATTTAAAGCGATCATGTACATGAATGTGGAAAAATGTATGAAAAAAGGACACTGGAAATATCAATTCTGTATATTCGTGTCCCTCTACTTGTAAGACAGTGACATTGTTTATGACAGAACACAATGTCATGGATCACAGGTTCCAAGGGTTGTACAACATTGAACCATGTGATCTTGGCAAGGCCAAAAACTCTGTGTGCACAAATAATACTTACATTGACAATATTTGTTTCATTAATGCAAGTCATGACAACAGCTTAATTTTTCTCCCTCTGAAGTTGTTTGGGTAACAAACATAATGGATAAACTGGATGTTTCTGTAGTACAAGCCTACCTTAAAATGAAAACTTACATAAACCTATCTTTTGTGGACATCAGGCTGAGTGTAAGGTGGAGCTTGAATTGAAAGTATTTCAGTATCTCTGCCAGTAATTAGGGCCAGAGAATCTCGTGGAACCCTTACCTAGATCATCCAGGAATGGGGTCCATTTACCATCCGTAGGTCACTGTGTGTCCTCTGATCAAAGTGCTGTCTTAATGGTAACTGTTTTTCCATTCTTTGTGCAATTAGATGAGGATATTATTGTCTACCAGCTAGCACAGGTTTAGAGAGAATTTAATCCAGCTAGGTAAGCACCTGCAAAATTCCTCAGAACGTAAATTCCTGTAAAGTCTCCATGTAACTCAAATGGAAATGCCACAAATTAGTATGTCCTCCGTAATCATATGCACATAGACATGCACATAAACAATAACAATAATCAGTAAAGTCAGTTTAGCTAGGTAACCAATGAAGGTGGCTGAAACAAAATTAGAAATCAGAATCTGAGTATAGATCTCAATATTTTTGTTCTCACTTTACCATGACCGTGGATAATCCCACAGTATCTCTGCAAAGAATGGTCTCATCATGTTCCTCAGTCCATAGGCCATTGGGCAACACCAAAATGGTATCCAACAAAGAAGTTGAGAGTGTCAGATATGCCTCCATCTTCATGCAGTGTACCTGACATGCTTCTGAAGAAAGTTGTCACTGTTTCACCCTGAATCAACAAGGCTACATCATTATGGCAGAGGAAATATTCATGTTTCTATAGTCTCTATAAATGAATGGTGAAATGAGGTGGAGAGTCTTGTGTTTGTTATTATTTTTTTAAGTAATGAACCTAAAGTGCAATGGTATAGTAAACTTATCAGAAATTTGAATTTATACATTTTACACAGGTAATTTTGGAGACAAAGTTTGATATATCCTAGGCTGGCCTTTCCATGATGCCCTTGCAACCCCTTGTAACCCCCTCCTTAATATTGGGATTCTAGTCGTGTGCCACACACGAATTTTCAAATATTTTTTAAATATTTTGAATTAAAAATACCTAATTCATGCACTTCCTTTTTTAGGTGCTGATGAAGCAGGTAGCCCTGCCCGGCAGTTTTCATTCTCAAAAACCGACACAGAAAGAACGAAGCAATTATCTTCTGATAGAGAAAGAAGTGTTGGTAAGGATAATATTCCAGGTAACTTTGGTCTATATTAGGTTCTTCAGGTGGTCTTTTATTTTGCTTCATAAATCTGCATTTAAGAATATAGTTACCAAATCTTACTCCTGCACTAAGAGGCTATTTCCCCACTATAAGAAAGAATTAATACTAGAACTCTATAGCTTAGGCTGGCCTTGAACTTGAATTACTTCCAAGCAGAAGTTTTGGCTCTAGGATTATTTAATAACTACTAAAATATGTTAATACTTCAGTCCCAAAAGCAGATAGTTTCCTACACTAGTGTCTTTCAGTGTTTCAGTGTATCTATATAGTTTTTTGGTAGCTCCAAAGTCTGTGCCCATAGTATAATTTGACAAAGGTGTCTCCTTTGTGGAGTCAACAGAAGCAGAACTTGAAAACACATCTTACCTTATAGCTCTTCTACAGGTACATACACACACACAAACACACACACACACACACACACACACACACACACACAGACACACACACACTCATCACACAGCTTTTAGAGCCCGTGGTTTCATTGACCTTTCAGGTGGTGGCCCTCTGGAGGCCATCGGTTCTAGTCACAAATATAGATACTATTGTGATAAGCAAGTGAAGTACAAATGAGGAGACAAAGAGCCTAAGGGGTTATCTCAGAAGCCTTGTTAAGACCTCGAGGTCTCCTCTTTTTATGGCGTCTAGTATAAAAAACCTCTCAGATTACATTAACAATTCGGTGTTAAAGAACGTTCTGGTATCAAGGAAATGAGTGCAGATGTATGAATAATCCCATCTGCAATTTACCTCTTTTTTGTTTTGAGTCATTAGAATTAGAAACTTAGCAATTTCCTCAAAACTCTAGAGACTAGTGTATTATGCTTTATATACCAGAGCCATGGGTTTGACTTGGGTTCTAGATGTGTTTATTTAATCTGTCTATACTGGGAAAAGTATCATAGGTGGGAAAAAGAGAATATTTAGTCCTAAGGTAGCATCTTGCTAGGGTGATGTCATGACATCAATATGGTAGAAGACTGATCGTTCCTCTCAAATAGAACATTTAGCAGTTCTACCATAGAGCTGTCACTGATGGGGGAGCCTTTCAACAACTCTGTGGAAGAATAGTAGTGGTGACAACAACTCACTCCACGTAAATTTAAAGCGATCATGTACATGAATGTGGAAAACTGTATGAAAAAAGGACACTGGAAATATCAATTCTGTATATTCGTGTCCCTCTACTTGTAAGACAGTGACATTGTTTATGACAGAACACAATGTCATGGATCACAGGTTCCAAGGGTTGTACAACATTGAACCATGTGATCTTGGCAAGGCCAAAAACTCTGTGTGCACAAATAATACTTACATTGACAATATTTGTTTCATTAATGCAAGTCATGACAACAGCTTAATTTTTCTCCCTCTGAAGTTGTTTGGGTAACAAACATAATGGATAAACTGGATGTTTCTGTAGTACAAGCCTACCTTAAAATGAAAACTTACATAAACCTATCTTTTGTGGACATCAGGCTGAGTGTAAGGTGGAGCTTGAATTGAAAGTATTTCAGTATCTCTGCCAGTAATTAGGGCCAGAGAATCTCGTGGAACCCTTACCTAGATCATCCAGGAATGGGGTCCATTTACCATCCGTAGGTCACTGTGTGTCCTCTGATCAAAGTGCTGTCTTAATGGTAACTGTTTGTCCATTGTTTGTGCAATTAGATGAGGATATTATTGTCTACCAGCTAGCACAGGTTTAGAGAGAATTTAATCTAGCTAGGTAAGCACCTGCAAAATTCCTCAGAACGTAAATTCCTGTAAAGTCTCCATGTAACTCAAATGATGGCTCAGGATGACTAAACTATATTCAGAAAATTTGGTTATAAGCTAGCCTTTAATGGCTGAACCATCTCTCCAGCCCCAGAAATTTTGACACACAATTTTTCTGTTGGTTTTTAAAAACCACAAATCAATCTCAAGGTAACAGTCAACCATAACCTATCTATTTCATTATTCAAAACCCTGCCTAGATTCCTGTTTGTCCCCCAAAATAACCCTTGAAAAGAGACGGACACAGCACAAAATGCTGCATATGAGCAGCTACTTGGTGTGTGTCTCAGTTCCAGAAGCCTTAGTAAAAAGGCCCTTTTGGTTTTATGGCTTTCGAGGGCAAAATAGCTAGGACTCCAAGTCTCACCACCATGATTAGACAGTTTAGAATTGCTTATCATGTGCCACTAGAACAACAATATAGACTAACGGACTTCAAGATTATTTTATAACTGCCCATTCCAGTCCACAGTACAGGGTTATATTCAATATTATATCCTTGAGTTACTGCCTTTGCTCTTTCCTTTAATACCTTAATTTTATTGTTTTCTGTTTTCATTTTTGATCTCATATTCTTATTGATTTAATTTTATCTCCCAATTATAAAGAACTTGAACTTTCCCCAATGTGAAAATCCATTGAAAAATATACTTAAAGGAGTTTCACTTCTTGCCCAACACTGGTCTCTCATTTTGTAGGTAATTATCAGTGTCACTTCACCTCTCTGTCCTGAGATGGTTTTGTAAAGATAGACATTCTAGCTAGACAAGTGTTGCTGGTCTGGATACCTAGCACATAGAAAGGACAGGAAAGTTAAGAGTTCAAAGCCTTCATGGGCAACTTAAAACCTGTCTCTAAGTAAAAAGTAGAAAAGAAAAAAAAAGTAGAAAAGAAGGCTGAGAAATGTAGTTTAGTTGTCCAGTACTTGCCTCATAGAAACAAGGCTCTAGGTTTAATTCCAGTGCCATAAATGTAAATAAGTAACCATTTCTCTCTTTTTTTAAAAAGAATATTTATTTATTTCATGTACATGGGTACATTGTCGCTGACTTCAGACACACCAGAAGAGGGCAGCAGATACCATTAGAGATGGTTGTGAGCCACCATGTGGTTGCTAGGATTTGAACTCAGGACCTCTGGAAGAACAGCCAGTGCTCTTAACCACTGAGCCATCTCTACAGCACCCATTTCTCTTTTTTCATTTTCTAGTTCTTCATCTTCCTAAATCCAAAGACAGTATGCAAGTTTTCTCCATAACATGTTTTTTTTTCCTGAACATTGGATATGTGCGTTTTCATTTCTGTTTCTATGAATACACACTAGTTTAAAGTATACAGATGCTAGATATGAACATATAGAGTCAATACCTAGAAGTGTAAAATGGAGTTTCAATACAACTACTAAATATAGTCTCATAATTTACTTGTTATATTGGCTCCTGTATTAATTTACCTACAACTGTCAAAATGAGAGAAAATCCTGCTGTTAAGTGTTTATAACTTTGAAATCTAAAGAACTAAAAATAGTTGTATTTTCTAATAAGAAGTAAAATATATTTCTTCATGCAGTTTTAGGTGAAACACCAGATACAAATCTTGAATATAAAGAGTCAGGACTACAATTTGGAATTCAGGCAAAGAAACTAAAAATATTCACACCTGAAAATGGTAAGTATAAATCTTTAAAGTATAAAACTTTAAAGATTAATCTTATAAAATAATTTTCTTCAGTTTATAAATATACACATGAATATATAATTATTAAAAAATTTGTATCTTTGACATAAAGTATAAATCATCAGAATGAGTAGAGAAACACGGTGATCTGGACTTGTTTGACCTTCCTGTTCTTAAGGCCTCCTCCTGGCACACTCATGGGTGCAGTGTTCACCAAGACCCAGTGACAGTTCAACAGTTGCTCCCAGGTGTTCATTTTCTACAGTCACAGGAGATTGTGGATCCAAAACCCAGTGGGTATTGTTCCATGATCCTTGGCATAGATTCCAACTGTCAATCAAAGATTCTGGTGAAACAGAAAAAAAAAAAAAAAAGTCCATCAGAGACTCCGGAGGACTGCCTAATGAGGGTATACTCGCTAGTTTCATGTCAACTTGACATATGCTAGAGTTAACTGAAAGGAAGGAACCTCCGATGTAAACGTGTACCTGTAAGGACAGGCTGTAAGGCATTTTCTTCATGGGTAATTGATGGGGGAAAGCCAAGCCTATTGGTGCGTAGTCATACCTGTTCTAGGGTTCTACAAGGAAACAGGCTGAGCAAGTCATGAGGAACAGGACAGGAAGCATCACCACCCCTCCATGTTCTCTGCATCAGCTCCTGGATCCAGGTTCCTGCCCTGTTTGAGTTTCCGTCCTGACTTCATTCCATGATGGACTACAATATGGAAGCATAAGCCAAATAAACCCATTCTTTCCAAGCTTTCTTTTGGCCATGGTGTTTCATCATAGTAAGAGTAAGCCTAACTAGTACAGAAGACCTCCAGGGTTTCCTGTCTGTCATCCAGATGGATGACCCCTCAAGTAGCTGATATTAATGCTCCAGAAGCCAAACAGTCCCCGAGGCTGTCATTTGCTAGGACAGCAAACTCATAACACTTAGCAGATTCCTTCTTTGCTGTGAAACTACCTATTTATTTCCTAACTTCCCCCCAAAATTTCACCTGTTAGATCTCTGCCTCTGGTGTGCATTAATGGTACAGCTGTGTTATTATAAGGCCCCACTCTGCCCTGTCATTGTCTAGTCCCATAGAAAGATATGGTCAGGACCATGGGAATCTGCTATTTCTCAAGAGTGCTGCTTTTCCTGGGCCACCCCCTTAGGAAAGATGTAACTCTTTCCACATAAGGCAATCATCTGTATGGACAAGATGCTAAGAAGGTTACTTGCAAGATCACCCACCTTGCATTCATCACCAGCACACTGCTGCATTCAGCTTGAGTAGTGGCCACTGTCAATAGCACAGTATCAGATAATGCCAGGGCCAGCAGCAACACTGCAAGATCAAGTTGCCAGTGAGCAATTGTTACCAAGCACCCAAGACCAGCTGGTAAACACCACTTCCTTAAGCCAGAAATGAGAGCAGGAAATTCTTATTCTGCAGACAAGTGATACTGTTTCTGAGGTGTGAACATGCCAGCAGGTTCACTGATATAATCCTAACTGCAGCAGTTCTCAGGGGCCATGGTGTAGGCACCTAGGACATTTAAACTACTTCATGTTTGACAAGAACCCATTCAATACTGGCTACTTTGACAGTGGACAAACTCCACTGTGTGGAGAGACCCACACAGAGCACTATCATGTTTCTCCATCACTCACATGTTGGCTCAGGGAGTAATATTACCTGCAAATAACGATCCAAAAAACACTAGAGAAAGTCTTCTTTCTCTTTGCACCTCAAACTTTAATTCTGATTCATGGTCTCAACAGGTGAGGAGAACATCTTGTAGTCTTATTTTTATCTGTTGTGTATTTGACTTAAAAACTTAGCAGGGTTCATGGATTTGTTTCAGAATTAACAGGGAGAAGAAACTGTATACTAGTCATGAGCGCAACCACTAGGAAGATCTTAAGGAGCTTCTTTAAGCACAGAGGGGAAATGACTCAGAAGCAGTCACCCATACCATTTTATCTACCATGTATCCTATGTATATTTGTAGAAATATATACATTTGATTAGATACTGACTAAATATAACAGTTTCTCAAACTATTTCTTGTACCGGAAAACAATATTCTTAAATATTTATCAGTGACAATGCTTGGTAAATGTGTTTTTAATCAGTTGGTCTATGACTAGATCTCAGTCTAAAGTATGAAGAACCTGGGGAAATCAGAGACTAATATAAAACATTTGATTACTAGAAATAAAAAATTATGAAACTTTAATGTACATTAAAACTGTTATAGGAGTCTTAGCACATCTTATCTAGCATGACAGTCTTTATAAATTTATAAAGTGGTAAAATATTTTTATATATGTATTAATTTAAAATCTGGATGCTTCATAAATCTGTTTTTTAAATAAGTGATTAAATTTCTCTTTTAATATAGCCCACCATGAAGAATCAACTACAGGTGTTAGAGTGGAGAATCTAAATGTATCATCAACCTCCCAAATGCAGTTAAAGAAGCAAAAATCTTTGGGAGGAGAAAAATTTACTAGTGAGTATAAGGACTATAGTTATCCTATTTATTTTAAATTAAACTAATTTGAACTTTTGTTTGATTCATAAATGTATATGTAAGTGTATACTTAATTGAAAGGTCTATACTTTAAACATAAAATTTGAGCATTGCCAACTGAACTCAAAATCAAAAGTATAGTCAATATTTTGACCACAGTCAGTATATTATATTATTATATTGTATTGTATGATTATAATTCATGAATACCAAGAAAGAAATGGGTAAATCATCTCTTCATGAACAATGAGCGTATCCAGGTGTCTCCAGAACCTCTGTCTTCCCCCAGTGCAAATTTTCTACCAGAGACTCTAATCAGCAGATGGTGGCTCACATGTCACTGAAGGGGCAAATGCAGGTCCAGGAAGAAGCCAACAAGGGTAGTCAGGTGAAGGGTACATGGTATCATATTGTTTGAGGCCTACTCAGAGTTGAGGAGTTTTTATGGTAACTAGGAATATGGGTATTATCTGACCTCCTCTCTGGATGGAATGTGGGTGCAACAATAGCTGTATAGTCCCATCAATTTCCCTTATTGTTTCTAGTGAGCGGTGGGGAGGGCAAAATATATACAGTCATCTTTTCTAAACTGAGACACCATAATACTTATATAGATCACACATGAGAATTTCACACACCAGAAATTCCTTGTTTCTTTCAGAAAGTATGGTCCTAATCACATGCCATGTGTGAGAGAGAACATGATTCTTTTTGGTCTGTTCCTTTATCTAAGCTTACTTAGATGATTCTACCAGTACAGTAGTGCTGCCCCAGACATGGATTAAAATATTATAATCTATGCAATTGCTACAATATCAGGGACCCTGTGGAAAGGTTCAAGCTTTGTGTTGAGTGTCTCTGTCACTAAGCTAGCCAATCCTGATGGTCAGTATAGGAAAAGATACAAGTATGACTGTGATGTTGGTTGATGAATGCTAAGCTCCTCTACACCATGCTTATTACCTTCAGCATGTCAGGCTGACTCTGAGGTCAGTAGTGGAACTCAGGCTTCACGTGCCCTCATCAATCAGAGTCTGGGTGCCCAAAGTCTTGCACTTGGGTTGGATGTACCTGCTTGGTAAAGACTTCTGACTTTATTTTTCAGCAATGATGAAAATCATGCTTGCTTTCTTCCTTGGACAGTGAAGACTTTTTACATGACAGTAACCTGGGTGAAGGATATGGAAAATTCCTTCCTATGGATAATTCCACCAAAGCATGTATATACTAGTAGAGGCCATGACAATGGGAAATTTTAGTGGCCTGAAGGGGATTTACCCAGTGAAGAATGTAAAGGCTCACTTTTGTTTGCTTCAGAACAAAACTAGAAAGAAGGACCCAGTTTCCTCCCATTCTCATGGTAGTAACTGTGGGTTGTTGTAATTATTTTACTGCTAAGCCCTAGTTGTGCTCATTCGTGAAACGTGAAAGGTGTGGATAAAAGTAGGAATCGATAATATAGAACACTTTGTATTAACTACTTTCTTCATCAAGGAAGCAAAATACTCAGATCTCAGTATCAACTGAAAAAGATTGGAAGAAATTACACTTCTTCTAAGCCCATCAAATATGAACATTGATATCTTCTGGCAAACACACACACAGAGAGACACACACAGACACACACAGACACACACACACACACACACACACACACACACATACACACACACACACAGAGGATGGCTCACCATTTGCCCTTCATGTTTAATGGAGAAGCCATCCATCTACTAGATTCACAAAAGGTTGTTTTTAATAGCACCAAGTTCTCTTTCTAAGGCTATTCACATAAACAATGCATAATTAATGTATTCAGTAGTACAAGACCTGCAGTGACAAACATGATATTTTTAGGTCTTTCCACTGGTCCATGTTTGCTATCTGAGCAGCCATTTTCCATGCTGTAAAATTGACCAGCTAAAGATTTAAGTAGTCATATGAGTAACATGACTCCATAGTAAGTTTGGTTGAGCTTGCTAAGCAGCATAATCAAAACAAATAAACCAATAAGATCTTTGAGTCTGGTTAATAATCTTGCCATCTCTTGCTGTTTTCTGCTCTCATCTTGTATAGTGGAGAGACCATTCAGGCCTCTCTTATTCCTTTAAGGGGAGTTAAGTGAGACTGAGAGATTTGCTGAGTATAGTAGTCTAGGTTAGTATTTGTGATTTTTTAGAGGTTACAAGGCATCTATCTATACAGGCCCTTGTAGCTTCTCTGTTGAGAAGTCAGACATAATTCTTGCCTTTATATGTTTCCAACCCCTTTCCCTTGGTGTTCTTAATAGTCTTTCTTTGTTCTGTAGATTTTGATTTTTTATTATAATGTGTCAGGAAGATTTTCTTTTCTGGTCCAGTATAATTCATGTTCTACATACAGCTTCTTGTATGTTTATAGCATCTCTTTCTTTAGGTTGGGAAAGTTTTCTTTAATGATTTTGTGGAAAATATTTCCTGGGTCTTGGAGCTGGAACTCCTCACGTTTTATTCCTATTATTTTTAGGTTCATTCTTTTCATGGTATCCAAAATTTCCTGGATGTTTTGGATCAGGAACATTTTTAGGTTTAATATTTTCCTTGACTAATATATCAATTTATTCTATTGTATCTTCTACACCTGAGTTTTCTCTTCCATCTCCTGTATTCTGTTGGTGATGCTTGCATCTGTTGTTCCTGTTCTCTTTACTAGGCTTTCCATCTCCAGGATTCCCTCAGTTTGTTTTCCTTTTTGCTTCTATTCACTTTCAAATCTTGCACAGTTTTATTTATTCCCTTCACCTGTTTAGTTGTATTTTCCTGTATTTATTCATTTCCTCTTTAAAGACCTCTATTGTCTTTATAAGATTGGATTTAAGGTCATTTTCTTGTGCTTCAGTTGTGTTAGAATATCCAGGGTAGCTATGCTTTGAAGATGTCTTATTCCTCTGTCTGCTCAGGGTAGTTAGGCTTGCCCTGGAGGACTAAAAAATCACTGAAGATGGGTAGAAAAAGGGAGGCTTCCTGTATGGTTCAGGATTCACTGGTCTGATGAAAGGGGCAGGAGAGAATGGAGGGCCTCTGGAATAGCAGGCTGCTCCTGGCAGTTGGGCTTGCTCCAGAAGCTCTGATTTTTTTTAAATGTAGGCATTCATAGTTTTATGTTTCCCTGTTATAACTGACTTTCCTATGTAACAAAGATTACAATAAGTTATGCTTTTATTTTCATTTTATTCTAGGAATTTTTAAATTTCCTCCCTGATTTCTTCAGTGATTCTCTCACTATTCAGTTTTTAATTTCTATAGTTTCAATGGCTTATCTTGCTATTTATTTATAGTTTTATTTAATTATAATCTGAAATAGATTCAATAAAATATTTCTATTACCATTTGTAAGTCTCTCTTTGTGGCTTAGAACATGATTTATTTTAGAGAGTGTTCGAAGAGCTACTAAGAAAAGTGTGTATTCTGTATTTGTTGGGTCAAATATTCTTTGGGATACTTGTTAAATGGACATTTGGTCTTGATTATAGTATATTTTAACACTGAAGTTTCCTTATTTGTTTTAACTTTGTATTACCTAGCAATGGATGAAAGTGGATAGAGTTCCCCACTATTAGTGTATTATATCTTTCTGAAGTACCATGTCTATTAGTGTATTTTTTCTTTTTATATGAAATGGACTTCCCCAGTGTTCAATGTGTATGCATTCAAAATTGTCACATCTTTTTAAAGACTCATTAAAAATATACAATGTTCTACTTCATCTCTTCTAACTTTGTTTTTTTTTCAGTCCGATACCAAAATAGCTATGCCAGCTCATAGATTAATTTATAGATTTGTAGATTAATTTCTATCATTCAACTGTAATCTGTAGGCAACTTTGCCAATGAGAAATATCTCCTGGACACAACAGATTCTCAGGTTTTGGTTTTTTTTGTTTTGTTTTGTTTTTTCCGAGCTGAGGACCAAACCCAGGGTCTTGCGCTTGCTAGGCAAGTGCTCTACCACTGAGCTAAATCCCCAACCCCCAGGTTTTGTTTTTTTAATCCCAGTAGTTATTCTGTATCTCTTTATTCATATGCCATCTACAATGCAGGTTATAATTGAGAGGTATTTACTAGTTTCTGTAACTCTGTTGGCTATTTTCCTGGATCGTAGGATTGTCGTTTGTGCTTTCTTCCCCCCATTAATATCAGGGCTTTGCTAGCTTACTATGTTGGTCATAATGGATTCTTTCCTAGTTTTCTTTTATTGATCCATTTCTCTCATGTAATTTATTCTTTCAATCATATTTGTGACTTTCTTCCTCTGTGTTAAGGCTGTTTTGCTAGATTGATGGTCATGAACTAGCTTTGTTGTGCTCGTTTAGAACTGTTCTTATTACTCCATCAATTAAAATATATCTTTGCTAGATACAGAAACTTTGAGTTCATGGTTGCTTTCTTTCGGGTATTGGAATATATCATATATGCTTTCCAGTGTTTAAAGGTACTGCTGAGAGAGAGATCTGAAGTTCAAAAAAGTAACAATCAGAATGTCTACCTTGCTTGGTTAGATTCCTGCACAAGAATAAGCCCTCTAATGGAGTTTCCCAGTCGTCGGTGGGTTGCCTCCTTAAGTACTTTTTCCTTTGACTTCTGGCAGCCTCTGCCTTTTCTCTGTAGTGCTATATAACAATCCTTTCTATGTGTCATTTTCACTGTCAGGGTCAGGAGGACTTATATTTATTATTGTGGCTGTGTTCTGTTATCATATGAGCACCACAGCTGCTTGTCTTAATATATTTGCATGCCTGAGTTTGTGTAAGGTTTCTTAGATTCATGTAGTTGTTGATGCCATTGCCTGCCTTGTGGTCAGTAGAGGTGGCAACCCCAGAGTCTGGAGATAAAAGTGATGCCAATGTTTCTGCTCACTCCAACAGAATGGTATGACTACAGGATCTTTCTCAAAAATAATTCCTTCCTTCTTCCCAACCTGGGAGGAAAGGATACAGTCGGTTGCAAGTCCCTTCAGAGCATCTTAATCCTGGGCTGTACTCATCTGTTTTTTCAATTAAAAACATAATACAACAAAGGAAGACATCTCCTAGGGAGGAGATAAATAACTAAATCTCAGAGCTGGACATGGACATGTACTGGGTTGTGTGATTAATCATCTGGGGGATGGATCAAAGAAAATGCTTTCAATTTTATTTTTAAAATCCACCTAAAGGTGTCTGTGATATTGAAAATGTGCCATCCCTTTAACCCATGGATATTATCTTAAATCTAATTTTTTTATTATATAAACTATGTGAGCAGCCTGAGAAATAACTTATCCAGAAAAGAGCATTACACTGAAGCAGGACCCAATTCAGCCCCCAGAATCCACATAAAAACTTAGGCATGATATTATATTCTTGTAATACTAGTGCTGTTGAATTAAAAACCAGAAGATCATTTGGGTTCTCTTGTGCACGTCTAGTGAAATCAGTGAACTCCAAATTTAGTGCAAAAGTAAGTTGAATGGTAATTGAAGACACCCAACATTTGAACTTTGCTCTCTACACATGTGGACACACACCCATGTCTTTTCATGCACTACACTTATACATGTATACATATATACATATAAAATCTATATGACAAGTCTTTACTAACAAACTATAATTTTGTTATATAATTAATATTAGCATAACTATTATGCTACTTTCTATTTCAACATATTTCTTCCTCTTGCTACTAATAGATAAATACAAGAAAATTTTTATTTAAATTCTTGAGCATTCACAATTTGAACAAGAGGGGCTTATAGAAATCAAAGTATCAGTAATTGGGTTGGAATAAAAATAAATACTATCTTACAGGAATAAATGTCTAGGGACAAACTTACAATTCTAACAGTGCAACTTTAGTGAAAGATAATTCTAACTGCTGATATTTAATAAGATAACATTTTTCTTCTTACATAAGCAATGTGTAAAAATGTACGTAACTTTCAGACATTGTAGTAATTTTAAAATTAGACCATAATCAGTAAGCCTCTATGTTACTATGTTTAACTCATCAAAAGTTTTCTTTGAGGGAAATAAACGAAAATATGGATAGAAGGTTTAGAAATGAAGACTTAGAACCACAAGACTTTGATCAACAGAGATGGAAAGATGTATGATATATTTTAAATGCATTTTAAATAAGAGTCACAAAGTGTTTAGTGATTTCAAAACTTGTTTTAAATGTGAGTCAACTTTATGTGTACCTTTATAATTGGGTTTTTCTGTAGAATGAATATTTTTTAACATCATTTATCAAGATTTCAGATTTCTGTGCATATAGGGTAATTCGAACCTTTGGGCTAATATCCACTTATCAATGAGTGCATACCATGTGTGTTTTTCTGTGATTGGGTTACCTCACTCAGGATGATATTTTCCAGTTCCATCCATTTGCCTATGAATTTTGTAAAGTCATTGTTTTTGATAGCTGAGTAGTATCCCATTGTGTAGATGTACCACATTTTCTGTATCCATTCCTCTGTTGAAGGGCATTTGGGTTCTTTCCAGCTTCTGACTATTATAAATAAGGCTGCTATGAACATAGTGGAGCATGTGTCTTTGTTATATGTTGGGGCATCTTTTGGGTATATGCCCAAGAGAGGTATAGCTGGGTCCTCAGGTAGTTCAATGTCCAATTTTCTGAGGAACCTCCAGACTGATTTCCAGAATGGTTGTATCAGTCTGCAATCCCAACAACAATGGAGGAATGTTCCCCTTTCTCCACATCCTCGCCAGCATCTGCTGTCACCTGAGTTTTTGATCTTAGCCATTCTGACTGGTGTGAGGTGAAATCTCAGGGTTGTTTTGATTTGCATTTCCCTTATGACTAAAGATGCTGAACATTTCTTTATGTGCTTCTCAGCCATTTGGCATTCCTCAGCTGTGAATTCTTTGTTTAGCTCTGAACCCCATTTTTAATAGGGTTATTGTCTCCCTGCAGTCTAACTTCATGAGTTCTTTGTATATTTTGTATATGAGCCCTCTATCAGTTGTAGGATTGGTAAACATCTTTTACCAATCTGTTGGTTGCCATTTTGTCCTAACCACAGTGTCCTTTGCCTTACAGAAGCTTTGCAGTTTTATGAGATCCTATTTGTCAATTCTTGATCTTAAAGCATAAGCCATTGGTGTTTTGTTCAGGAACTTTGCCGCAGGGCTGGAGAGATGGCCCAGTGATTAGAAGTACAAACTGCTCTTCCAGATGTCCTGAGTTCAATTCCCAGAAACCACATGGTGGCTCACAGCCATTTGTAAAAGGATCTAATGCCTTTTTCTGGTGTATCTTAAGACAACAACAGTTATACTCATATAAAATAAATAAATCTTTAAAAAAATTTTAAAAAGAGTTTTGCTGGATATAGTAGCCTGGGTTATCATTTGTTCTCTTAGGCTCTGTGTGACATCTGCCCAGGCTCTTCTGGCTTTCATAGTCTCTGGTATAATTCTGATAGGTCTGCCTTTATATGTTACTTTATCTTTTTCCCTTACTGCTTTTAATATTCTTTCTTTGTTTTGTGCATTTGGTGTTTTGATTATTATGTGAGGAAAGGTTTCTTTTCTGGTCCAGTCTATTTGGAGTTCTGTAGGCTTCCTGTATGCTTATGGGCATCTCTTTCTTTAGGTTAGGGAAGTTTTCTTCTCTAATTTTGCTGAAGATATTTACTGGCCCTTTAAGTTTGGAATCATTGCTCTCTTCTATACCTATTATCCTTAAGTTGCATCCTGGATTTCCTAGATGTTTTGGGTTAGGAGTTTTTGCACTTTACATTTTCTATGGTATCTTCTGCACCTGAGAGCCTCTCTTCTGTCCCTTGTATTCTTTGATGATGCTTATGTCTATGACTCCCGATCTTTTCCTAGGTTGTCTATATCCAGGGTTGTCTTATTTTGTAATTTCTTTATTGTTCTATTTCCATTTTTAAATCCATGATGGTTTTGTTCAATTTCTTCACCTGTTTGTGTTTTCCTGTAATTTTTTAAGGACTTTTGTGTTTCCTCTTCAAGGGCTTCTACCTGTTTACCTGTGTTTTCTTGTCTTTCTTTAAGGGATTTATGTCCTTCCTAAAATCCTCTATCATCACCATGAGATGTGATATTAAATCCAAATCTTCCTTTTTCGGTGTGATGGGTATCTAGGACTTGATGTAGTGGGAGAACTAGGTTTTGATGATGCCAAGCAGCTTTGGTTTCTGTTGCTTCTGTTGTAATGCTTGCCTCTTGCTATCTGGTTATCTCTAGTGCTACCTACCCTTGCTGTCTCTGACTGGAGCCTGTCCCTCCTATGTTCCTTGTTGTGTCAGAACTCCTCAGAATCCAGCTCTCTCTTCGATTCTATGATTCTGGGATGCTATGATCCTGAGATCCTGGGTGTGTCAGAGCTCCTGAGAGTCAAGCTTTCTCAGGGTGTTGCAGGAGTGGGTGGGGAGCCAGACCCTGGGTTTTCTCTGAGCACAAATGCAATGTGGAAGGAAACTGTGACTCTGGCTGGTGGGGTTTGGGTTTCTCTGGTTCCTGTGGGGGGTCCCAGTTATGCTAGGTGTTGGGAAAGATGTTGTGACCTCAACCGTGTTCTTGAGTTTGTCAGAGGTCCATTGCTCCTGGTTGTGTCTGCTCTCCTGGAAGTCAAGCTTCCTCTGTGATCCTGTAATTCTGTAATCCTGAGCATTTCACAGCACCTCTGATCCTGGAGGTGTTGGAGTGCCTGGGAGTCATGCTTCCTCTTGGAGTTGCAGGACTGGGTGTGGAACCAGACCCAAGGTCTGCTCAGGGCACTGATTCGGACTGGAAGGATCCTGTGCCACTGACTGGGTAGGGATTCCTGTATCCCTGGATCCTGGAGACCCAATTACTCCAAGTGTTAGGGAAGATGTTGTGGCCTCTCCTGTGATCCTGGGTATTTCAGAGCACCTGGGATTTGGGCTCCCTCTGGGTGTTATAGAAGTGGATGCAGAGCCAGTGCCCAAGGTCTGCTCAGGGCACTGGTTTAGACCAGAAGGGAACCCCCTGCCACTGGCTGGGCAGGGTTCCTGTGTCCCTAGATTCTGAGAGACCCAGTTACTCCTGGTGTTGGGGCAGATGCTGTGGTCTCCTCACTTCTGATGTGCTATAGCCCCTCTTCATACTACCATTTACTACCAAATCCTTGTCACACACATAACATGCTTAGTCCCACTACATATTTGAGCAGTGACTTGAAGAATAAATTTTGGAATATAAAGGAACCAGTCCTTTCAAATTTCTACATTCCATAACTATGTACCATTTTTCAATATGCACAATCTTTCTAAGCTCTACTCTCTTTGTCTGGTAGGGGACTTAAATGTTATTCAGGTGATGTGAGGATTAATGAGATAATATTTGGAACTGAGGAGATACCACAGTGAGTGAAATACTTGCTGCACAAATATGAGAACATGAATTCATATCCCTAGTATCCACATAAAATGTTGGCCATGGAGTCCAGTAAGATGGTTTAGGGTTCTACCAAACCTGATGGCCTGCGTTCAATACCCAGGACTCAAATGGTAGGAAGATAACACTGATTTCCCAAATTTGTCTTGACCTATATACTCATGTGTGTGCCTTTCTACACAGACACACACAGAGACACACACACGTATATACATACACATGTATATGCTACATACACCAAATAGTGATAATAGTTGAAGTGCGAGTATGGTAATTATAATATAGTATGTATTTTGTAATCTTCTTTAAAATGATGAGTTAGAGCTAGAGAGATGGCTCAGTGCTTAAAAGCATGTTTTGATTCTCCAAAGGACCTAAGTTCAGTTCCCTCTCTTGTTACTCACAGCAGCCTTTAACTCCAGTTAAAGGGACGCCAAAGAACACTTCTGATCTCTGTGGGTACCTCCACTCACATGACATACACACATTATAGATGCACACACAGACAAGCACACATATATACACATAAATAAAAATAAATCTTAAAATATTGACTCATTTCTCTTCACTTAATGTTAAGTTGTGAAGTAAATAAAGTTAAATTATTATTATATATACTATCTCTAATTATTCTTATTATGTGATACAACTTAACCTTAAAGTATTCATCTGCAATAAGCTGATATGGAAGTCTGTTATTATTACAGCTCAGGAAAAATCAGTTGCAGGAGTTCAAGAGATATCAGAACCTAAGATACCAACAAACCCAACGATTAGTGACATCATATTTCATTTGGGCATGGAGAGAGTGGTTGGTAAGCACAGGTTTATGATTAGACACTACAGAACACAGTCCAATAGGTAAACTTGTGAATCTTTAGTTTAAAAAAGTAGAAAATTTAAACAATAACTACCCTTTCTTAAATTAATAATAAACTGGCTTTAATAAACCCAAATATTAATATGTATTTTTAAATTATGTGTCTGTTGTTCCATCAAACAACCAATTATGTGATGCATAGTGCATTTACTTTTGCCTGCTCAGGAAATATAAGTAGGTTTTTCTGTTCATTGCAAGCTTTTGTGAAATAAATTAGATGACACATGGCTAATTCTTTCAGACCATAATTATCAAACCACATATAAGAAGATACAGAGTTGAATGCAGGCAATATGATGACCTTACAATGTGCTTGTAACTAAAATGGGAAATTTGGAGTAGATTTAGAGAAGATTGTCAAAATGTGAGTATTTAGGATGTGTGCAGATAACTGCAGCCTTGAAACCACAATTCTGAAGGCAAGCAGCATATTTCAGCAAAGCGGTATATTAGCAACATTCAAACTGTCTTTCTCAGACAGAAAAAAAATCTATCAGAGTCAACTACACTGAAGTTCTATAAAATAGGCAAAGGTTTATAGCAACCAAGATAATGTCCAATTAGGAAACAAGTCACTTTTAATAGAGAAAGTTTTGAAGAATTCAAGGCATTATCAGAAGACAGAACCTTTAATAAATCAGTGCTACATGCAGCCTGAATTAAAACAAAGACTGCCAGGCAAAAATTGAACCATATAAAGAAATAATGATCTCCGGTACAGTTACAAATTTGATTTATAATGCCAGTTTTTATATATCGTGTTAAAAAGGCTTCAAAGCAATGAATTTTAGTAATTGAATAAAAAATAATTTAAAATAGTAAGGAAATTTGAATATATACAGATAGACAATTCATTGGATACAGGAAAAACAATTCATGTTTTAACTGAGAAAAGCAACAGAGACAGATAAACACAAAGTAGAATTAAACAGACAACCTGGAACTGAATAATTCAAAGAATGAAAAATTTTTTAAATGAAATTTAAGTTTGAATAGCAGACTAAAAAAAACAGAAAAAAATGAATCTGTGAATATATAGATGTTTTGAAAGAAGAATTCGGAGGAAAGAAGAGTTAAAATAAATGAAGAAATTGTCTGTGCAGGACACCATTATGCAAATCCAGTGTATAAGTTCAAAGAGCACTGGTAGAGTCAATGAAAGGTTTTCCAAAGTCCAAGATAATAAGAATTTTAAACAGGAAGGAAGAGGAGCCTAAATTCCTACAGAAAACTCTTCTTACTGAGCAGAGTCATTGTTTGGGGATGCCTCATCCTTTCGCCCTGTTTTTCTTTCCTCCCTGCAGCCATGAGCCAGCAACCCTCTAACTGCTTAGAGACTTTTTTTTTGCATTTTCCTCATCTTTTTATTGAATGCTATAGTACTCCTCAACAATGGCTAGCACTGACCACAGGACAACATATTTGACTGCTACGGTATCCAAAAGGACCTTGCATTAATGCAATAGAATGTCATCCCAGGTCTCCTGCATTCAAAAAGAAACAAAATCCTTCTTTTTGTTGTCTACAAGAAATTCATCTTCCTTGCCCATAGCAGCTGGCAGCAGCTTGAATAATATGAGTCTTTTAAAAGTGTGATAAAGGGGTTGGGGATTTAGCTCAGTGGTAGAGCGCTTGACTAGGAAGCGCAAGGCCCTGGGTTCGGTCCCCAGCTCCGGAAAAAAAGAACCAAAAAAAAAAAAAAAAGTGTGATAAAGATGCTAAGTGTATCTCTTCACAGTTGATAGCTTCTGGAAAGAGGTGGGAAAAGGACTTGGTTTTCTTTCCCCACTAGAAATATGATCATGCTCCAGCAAGTATATGGGCAACGCAAATTGGACTTAGTCATGGTATTGGGGGGATTCGGGGCTTGAGGATGGGTGGGCGGACCTGGGAGAAATGGGAGGTAAATGTGATAGGGTACACTATAAAAAATACCAAATAATAAAAATATTATGTTGTGGGATGGGGAAAGAAACTCATCTTGCCTTCAAAGATAAATAGCACTTTAGAGTGAGAAATTGGAAATATTTCAGACAAACGGGATCAGTAAAGAAGCAGGCATCACTGTTCTAATATCTGTTACCACAAATATATATTAGAGGAAAAACAGCATTTTTAACAAATGGTGCTGGGCAAACTACAAGTCTTCATATAGAAATAAATTGGACCCTTCTCATCTTGTACAAAAATTAACTTCAAATGTATCCAAGACCTTAATATGAAACTTGAAATGGTAAAACTACTAGAGGAAAACATAGGCAATGCCCTACAAGATACAGATGCAAGAAAGGACTTTCTGAGTAGGACTCCATTTGTTCAGGAAAGAATGAAAACAATTGATAACTGGGACCTCATAAAACTAAAAGCTTGTGTCCAGCAGTGGGTGAAAAAAGAGTAGAAAAGCAGGTCCTAGGGGCTCAATGGCTTATCAGCCAGCCTGGTCAAATCAATGAGCTTCAACTTCAGTAGAGTCTTCATTCCACAAGAAATGAGGCAGAGGATGATAGAGAAACCTAATGTTAACTTCTGTCCTACACACACACACACACACACACACACACACACACACACACACAAGCACTCAATATACAAACATTAAAGGACAAGAAAAAAAATTTTAAAAACCCAAGCTGTAGAAGAATGACATATAAGCTGTGTATTTAAAGAATAAAAACTGGCCAAGAGCCCAGAACCCGTGGGAGAGATACCTTACCGCCTGGTCAGGTGGGCACTCCTGAGGCTGCAGAGCGGTAGAGACCACCAACACTGCCCACCCCTGCCCACATCCCTGACCCAAGAGGAAACTGTACAAGGCCTCTGGGTTCCTGTGGGGGAGGGCCCAGGAGCAGCAGGAGCCCTGCCTGAGACACCGCCGGAACCTGAAGGAAACAGACCGGGTAAACAGTTCTCTGCACCCAAATCCCGTGGGAGGGAGAGCTAAACCTTCAGAGAGGCAGACACGCCTGTGAAACCAGAAGAGACTGCTCTCTACACACATTGCTGATTCAGAGGAAAACACGGAGGCCATCTGGAACCCTGGTGCCTGGAGGCTCCCGGAAGAGGCGGGCGCAGATCTTCCTGGTCGCTGCCATCTTGGAGAGCCCGTGGGCAGAACCCCTCGAGCGAACTTGAGCCTCGGGGCCACAGGTAAGACCAACTTTTCTGCTGCAAGTGACCTGCCTGGTGAACTCAAGGCACAGGTCCACAGGAACAGCTGAAGACCTGTAGAAAGGAAAAACTACACGCCCGAAAGCAGAACACTCTGTCCCCGTAACTGACTGAAAGAGAGTAAAACAGGTCTACAGCACTCCTGACACACAGGCCTATAGGACAGTTTAGCCACTGTCAGAAATAGCAGAACAAAGTAACACTAGAGATAATTTGATGGCGAGAGGCAAGCGCAGGAACCCAAGCAACAGAAACCAAGACTACATGGCACCATCGGCGCCCAATTCTCCCATCAAAACAAACATGGAATATCCAAACACACCAGAAAAGCAAGATCTAGATTCAAAATCATATTTGACCATGATGCTGGAGAACTTCAAGAAAGACATGATGAACTCCCTTAGAGAACAAGTAGAAGCCTACAGCAAAAATACAGAAAGAATCAGGCAAACAATGCCTAGAGAGGAGACACAAAATCCCTGAAAGAATTAAAGGAAAACACAATCAAACAGTGGAAGGAATTAAAAATGGAAATAGAAGCAATCAAGAAAGAACACATGAAAACAACCCTGGATATAGAAAACCAAAAGAAGAGACAAGGAGCTGTAGATACAAGCTTTACCAACAGAATACAAGAGATGGAAGAGAGAATCTCAGGAGCAGAAGATTCCATAGAAATCATTGACTCAACTGTCAAAGATAATGTAAAGCGGAAAAAGCTACTGGTCCAAAACATACAGGAAATCCAGGACTCAATGAGAAGATCAAACCTAAGGATAATAGGTATAGAAGAGAGTGAAGACTCCCAGCTCAAAGGACCAGTACATATCTTCAACAAAATCATAGAAGAAAACTTCCTAACCTAAAAAAGAGATACCCATAGGCATACAAAAGCCTACAGAACTCCAAATAGATTGGACCAGAAAAGAAACACCTCCGTCACATAATAGTCAAAACACCAAACGCACAAAATAAGGAAAGAATATTAAAAGCAGTAAGGGAAAAAGGTCAAGTAACATATAAAGGCAGACCTATCAGAATCACACCAGACTTTTTCGCCAGAAACTATGAAGGCCAGAAGATCCTGGACTGATGTCATACAGACCCTAAGAGAACACAAATGCCAGCCCAGGCTACTGTATCCTGCAAAACTCTCAATTAACATAGATGGAGAAACCAAGATATTCCATGACAAAACCAAATTTACACAATATCTTTCTACAAATCCAGCACTACAAAGGATAATAAATGGTAAAGCCCAACATAAGGAGGCAAGCTATACCCAAGAAGAGGCAAGAAACTAATCATTTTGGCAACAAAACATAAGAAAAGCACACAAACATAACACAACCACGTATGAATATAACAGGAAGCAATAATCACTATTCCTTAATATCTCTCAACATCAATGGCCTCAACTCCCCAATAAAAAGACATAGATTAACAAACTGGATACGCAAGGAGGACCCTGCATTCTGCTGCCTACAGGAAACACACCTCAGAGACAAAGACAGACACTACCTCAGAGTGAAAGGCTGGAAAACAACTTTCCAGGCAAATGGTCGGAAGAAGCAAGCTGGAGTAGCCATTCTAATATCAAATAAAGTCAATTTTCAACTAAAAGTCATCAAAAAAGATAAGGAAGGACACTTTATATTTATCAAAGGAAAAATCCACCAAGATGAACTCTCAATCCTAAATATATATGCCCCAAATACAAGGGCACCTACATACGTAAAAGAAACCTTACTAAAGCTCAAAACACACATTGCACCTCACACAATAATAGTAGGAGACTTCAACACCCCACTCTCATCAATGGACAGATCATGGAAACAGAAATTAAACAGAGACGTAGACAGACTAAGAGAAGTCATGAGCCAAATGGACTTAACGGATATTTGTAGAACGTTCTACCCTAATGCAAAAGGATATACCTTCTTCTCAGCTCCTCATGGTATTTTCTCCAAAATTGACCATATAATTGGTCAAAAACGGGCCTCAACAGGTACAGAAAGATAGAAATAATCCCATGCGTGCTATCGGACCACCACGGCCTAAAGCTGGTCTTCAATAACAATAAGGAAGAATGCCCACATATCACGTGGAAATTGAACAATGCTCTACTCAATGATAACCTGGTCAAGGAAGAAATAAAGAAAAAGAAATTAAAAACTTTTTTAGAATTTAATGAAAATGAAGGTACAACATACCCAAACTTATGGGACACAATGAAAGCTGTGCTAAGAGGAAAACTCATAGCTTGAGTGCCTGCAGAAAGAAACAGGAAAGAGCATATGTCAGCAGCTTGACAGCACACCTAAAAGCTCTAGAACAAAAAGAAGCAAATACACCCAGGAGGAGTAGAAGGCAGGAAATAATCAAACTCAGAGCTGAAATCAACCAAGTAGAAACAAAAAGGACCATAGAAAGAATCAACAGAACCAAAAGTTGGTTCTTTGAGAAAATCAACAAGATAGATAAACCCTTAGCCAGACTAACGAGAGGACACAGAGAGTGTGTCCAAATTAACAAAATCAGAAATGAAAAGGGAGACATAACTACAGATTCAGAGGAAATTCAAAATATCATCAGATCTTACTATAAAAAGCCTATACTCAACAAAACTTGAAAATCTGCAGGAAATGGACAATTTCCTAGACAGATACCAGGTACCGAAGTTAAATCAGGAACAGATAAACCAGTTAAACAACCCCATAACTCCTAAGGAAATAGAAGCAGTCATTAAAGGTCTCCCAAAAAAAGAGCCCAGGTCCAGACGGGTTTAGTGCAGAATTCTATCAGACCTTCATAGAAGACCTCATACCAATATTATCCAAACTATTCCACAAAATTGAAACAGATGGAGCACTACGAACTCCTTCTATGAAGCCACAATTACTCTTATACCTAAACCACACAAAGACCCAACAAAGAAAGAGAACTTCAGACCAATTTCCTTATGAACATCGATTTAAAAATACTCAACAAAATTCTGGCAAACGAATCCAAGAGCACATCAAAACAATCATCCACCATGATCAAGTAGGCTTCATCCCAGGCATGCAGGGATGGTTTAATATCTGGAAAACCATCAACGTGATCCATTATATAAACAAACTGAAAGAACAAAACCACATGATCATTTCATTAGATGCTGAGAAAGCATTTGACAAAATTCAACACCCTTCATGATAAAAGTCCTGGAAAGAATAGGAATCCAAGGCCCATACCTAAACATAGTAAAAGCCATATACAGCAAACCAGTGGCTAACATTAAACTAAATGGAGAGAAACTTGAAGCAATCCCACTAAAATCAGGGACTAGACAAGGCTGCCCACTCTCTCCCTACTTATTCAATATAGTTCTTGAAGTTCTAGCCAGAGCAATCAGACAACAAAAAGGAGGTCAAGGGGATACAGATCGGAAAAAAGAAGAAGTCAAAATATCACTATTTGCAGATGATATGATAGTATATTTAAGTGATCCCAAAAGTTCCACCAGAGAACTACTAAAGCTGATAAACAACTTCAGCAAAGTGGCTGGGTATAAAATTAACTCAAATAAATCAGTAGCCTTCCTCTACACAAAAGAGAAACAAGCCGAGAAAGAAATTAGGAAACGACACCTTCATAATAGACCCAAATAATATAAAAAGTACCTCGGTGTGACTTTTAACCAAGCAAGTAAAAGATCTGTACAATAAGAACTTCAAGACACTGAAGAAAGAAATTGAAGAAGACCTCAGAAGGTGGAAAGATCTCCCATGCTCATGGATTGGCAGGATTAATATAGTAAAAATGGCCATTCTGCCAAAAGCGATCTACAGATTCAATGCAATCCCCATCAAAATACCAATCCAATTCTTCAAAGAGTTAGACAGAACAATTTGCAAATTCATCTGGAATAACAAAAAACCCAGGATAGCTAAAACTATGCTCAACAATAAAAGGACTTCGGGGGGAATCGCTATCCCTGAACTCAAGCAGTATTACAGAGCAATAGTGATAAAAACTGCATGGTATTGGTACAGAGACAGACAGATAGACCAATGGAATAGAATTGAAGACCCAGAAATGAACCCACACACCTATGGTCACTTGATTTTTGACAAAGGAGCCAAAACCATCCAATGGAAAAAAGATAGCATTTTCAGCAAATGGTGCTGGTTCAACTGGAGGTCAACATGTAGAAGAATGCAGATCGATCCATGCTTATCACCCTGTACAAAGCTTAAGTCCAAGTGGATCAAGGACCTCCACATCAAACCAGACACACTCAAACTAATAGAAGAAAAACTAGGGAAGCATCTGGAACACATGGGCACTGGAAAAATTTCCTGAACAAAACACCAATGGCTTATGCTCTAAGATCAAGAATCGACAAATGGGATCTCATAAAACTACAAAGCTTCTGTAAGGCAAAGGACACTGTGGTCAGGACAAACGGCAACCAACAGATTGGGAAAAGATCTTTACCAATCCTACAACAGATAGAGGCCTTATATCCAAAATATACAAAGAACTCAAAAAGTTAGACCAAGGGGAGACAAATAACCCTATTAAAAATGGGGGTTCAGAGCTAAACAAAGAATTCACAGCTGAGGAATGCCAAAATGGCTGAGAAGCACATAAAAGAAATGTTCAGCATCTTTAGTCATAAGGAAAATGCAAATCAAAACAACCCTGAGATTTCACCTCACACCAGTGAGAATGGCTAAGATCAAAAACTCAGGTGACAGCAGATGCTGGCGAGGATACGGAGAAAGAGGAAAACTCCTCCATTGTTGGTGGGGTTGCAGACTGGTACAACCATTCTGGAAATCAGTCTGGAGGTTCCTCAGAAAATTGGACATTGAACTGCCTGAGGATCCAGCTATACCTCTCTTGGGCATATACCCAAAAGATGCCCCAACATATAAAAAGACACGTGCTCCACTATGTTCATCGCAGCCTTATTTATAATAGCCAGAAGCTGGAAAGAACCCAGATGCCCTTCAACAGAGGAATGGATACAGAAAATGTGGTACATCTACACAATGGAATATTACTCAGCTATCAAAACAACGACTTTATGAAATTCGTAGGCAAATGGTTGGAACTGGAAAATATCATTCTGAGTGAGCTAACCCAATCACAGAAAGACATACATGGTATGCACTCACTGATAAGTGGCTATTAGCCCAAATGCTTGAATTACCCTAGTGGCCTAGAACAAATGAAACTCAAGACGGATGATCAAAATGTGAAGGCTTCACTCCTTCTTTAAAAAGGGAACAAGAATACCCTTGGCAGGGAAGAGAGAGGCAAAGATTAAAACAGAGACTGAAGGAACACCCATTCAGAGCCTGCCCCACATGTGGCCCATACATATAGAGCCACCCAATTAGACAAGATGGATGAAGCAAAGAAGTGCAGACCGACAGGAGCCGGATGTAGATCTAACCTGAGAGACACAGCCAGAATACAGCAAATACAGAGGCGAATGCCAGCAGCAAACCACTGAACTGAGAACGCAGGACCCCGTTGAAGGAATCAGAATGAACTGGAAGAGCTTGAAGGCTTGAGACTCCATATGTACAACAATGCCAAGCAACCAGAGCTTCCAGGGACTAAGCCACTACCTAAAGACTATACATGGACTGACCCTGGACTCTGACCTCATAGGTAGCAATGAATATCCTAGTAAGAGCACCAGTGGAAGGAAGCCCTGGGTCCTGCTAAGACTGAACCCCCAGTGAACTAGACTGTCGGGGGGGGCGGCAATGGGGGAGGGGTGGGGAGGGGAACACCCATATGGAAGGGGGGGGGGGGAAGGGGATGTTTGCCAAATGTACATAAGAAATACTCAAGTTAATAAAAAACAAAAAAACTGGCCAAGAGTTCCATATCTAGGAAAATTATTCTTCAGATGAGGGAAAGAAGACTTGGAGTCTAGCAGGAACATGAGGAAATTTGTCATCAGTTGAACTGGCTAGGAAACAGATTCTACAGAGAAAAGGAAGATTATTCTATTCTGGTCAGAAACTCACAACTACACAAAAGAAGAGAATCGGAAACGTTAAAATGTCCAGGGATAACCCCTTACTGAGGAGATATCAGCCACACATGGAATTCTCATACTTCAAGGTATGACCACTTACCCATGCACACATGGGTAACACTAATATTATTAACTATAAAACAAAGACATGAGGGGTTGGGGATTTAGCTCAGTGGTAGAGCGCTTGCCTAGAAGGGCAAGGCCCTGGGTTTGGTCCCCAGCTCCGAAAAAAGAACCAAAAAAAAAAAAAAAAAAAAAAAAAAAAAAAACAAAGACATGAGATTGGGAGGGAGGCATGTTGGAGACACATGTGGGAACCTCAAGGAAAGAAATGAAGGGCATATGTTATTATATTTCATTGTATACATATTCAAAAGTCTCAAGAGTTAAAAAGTGAATATTTTTAATTTTCTCATTCTTTTTGTTGATGTTCTTTTGATTTTTTGAGATAAGGTCCTGCCAGATAACTCTGGTTCAACAGAAATTCTCTATGTAGACCAGAATGGTCTCAAACTCACAGCAATCTGCCTGCCTCTGCCTCTGTCCTTGCCCCTGCCCCTGTCCCTACCCCTGCCTCTGCCTCCTTGAATACTAAGATTAAAGATGTATACCACTACATCCAGCCCCATTTTATTATTCTTAACTGATCTAACATTACTCAAAATATTAATAACAATAATGTACTAGAAACTGTTGATTATAAGAAAAAAATTTTCATGTGTATAGTTATTTTGCTTGCATGTATGTCTATGCACCCCATGCATAAAGTACCCTCAGAAGGCAGAGGAGAATACAGATTACAGATTACAGATTACAGATAGTTAGTTGCTTCCATGTAGATGCTCGGAAGTGAACCCAGAACTTCTGGAGGAGCAGCCAGTGCTCTTAATCACTGAGCCATTTTTCTAGACAGTGGGTAAACTTTCTTACAACATACCTGCACGAGTTATAAAGTAGAATTGTGATATGTGAAAGGAGACTTGCATTAACTATGGAAATATTTTGAACTCTGGGGTACCTTCTTAAAAGTATTTAACAGGTATAACTGATAGATTAAGGAAAGGATCAAAATTATCTTAAAAATTAAAAAGTTAAAGAAAACAAGAGAGCCAAACACAATGGCTTACACTTACAACCTCAGTAGGCATTAGGCAGAAGCAGGAGGATTACCACGAGTTAGAGACCATCAGAGGCAAAATAGTGAATTCCAGGCCAGCTTGGACTATAGAGTAAGACCCTGTGAAGTACAAGTTTCTGGTTTCTTCAAAAACTCAATTGTGTCATGTGATATTTTTCTGAAAGTTGCCTTGTGACAGGGCATGTGACAATTTGCTGAAAACAAGACATCTGAGAGAGTGCATGATATTTAGAAAGATTATAACTAGAGCCTCACAGACAGTGAGAGGATACTCTTGAGTTGCTATGCCAAGCAACACTTCACTGGTCTTTGCTGGTCTTCGCTTGTCTTCGCTTGTCTTTGCTGGTCTTTGCTGGTCTGTCTTCACTGGTCTTCACTTCAAAGAGAAAAATGCTCCAAAGAACTCGTGGGATTTCAGCTGATTATGGCCACTTCCACTGACTCCTGCTGATTTGGAAGAGCCTTGCTGTTTCTGCTGGACTATACCACCATTACTGATTCTCGTTTGGTGTTTCTTATTGGACTGGACTGGTGGTATCCTAACAATAAAGAATGAAATCACCCCAAGGAACTACTTCTAAACAGGTCCACAACCTCCTTTTCCCATTAACTTACTTTCTCCACTACTTAAAGTTGGTAGGCTAGAGGAGAGGTTAAGACATTAAGAACCCTAACTAAAGTAGGTTCTGAAAAATCTAAGGGTGCTGCCATTTTTATTTTTATTATTATATAGAAATGGATAAATGGAACTGTATACTACAAAACCCATTGGACTGCACAGCCATTGGTGTTGATTACTAATAATGCACCAGTATTGGTTTATGAGTTTTATTAAACGTCACCTGAAACATCATGTCAGTAAAAGAGAACTACAGAAGAGGAATGCTGAGAAGTCTCTGTTCTTCCCTTGCAATTTTCCTGAATACCCAAACCTCTTTTCAAAATATCTTATTTAGTATTAGAAAGACATTTAGTGGAATATGGTTAGAATTAACTCTAAAAGTAGCCTGTTACATTAGTCTCTGTATATGGATAACGGTTATACAGAAAACTATAAAACATTATTAAAAATAGTCTTAAAAGGCTAAAAAGAAGTGGAAGCAAATTAGAAGTATATAAAATTGAAGACTGAGTATTTTAACTCATTTCTTTAAAATGTATCTATGGATTCGATTAAATTACAACTAAGATTATAGCCATAGGTTTTTTTTTCTGGAAGTGAATAAGTTAACTCTAGAATTTATGTATAAGGTCATAAAGTCAAAACAGAGCACCGTGATATTTAAAAATCATAGGATATAAAATACTATATGAGGTAGGGTAATCAAAGTAGTTCAGGGAGTAGTAGTAGAGAAAAAAACCAGAAAGGAGATCTAACCAACACATGGAGAAAGGGAACAAACAAATCCCAAGTTTGCCTTTGGTTTAAGTAGAGGAAGACTTGGGGCAGGAAGACATAATAAAACAGTATTGGTCAAGATGTGGCCTCAATTCTGATACTGCAGGTGGTCAGAACACGTTGTGGCTGCTGTTCTCATGGGAGGAGTTCAAATTGACTTCTCCAAGGTGCTCATTTCTCCCCAGGGCAGCCTCACCTCCATGAATAACTTGCCCTCTCCATGGTTCACCCTCCCTGGCTGTGCAGGTCTACCTCTGTGTTAGCAGATGAGATAAGTGGGGTGGAGAATGCTCCTGAGTGATTCACACACTCTCCCAGATTCAGGCATGACTCTGAGCAAAAGAAGATAATCATGAAACAAATCCCCTGGAACAAAACATGGAAAAGTCTTCAAGATATGGGCATAGGTTCCCTGAAAAGGGCATGGACAGCTCAAGAAATAAGAGCTGACTGATGGGATCTCATGGAAGAAAGGGCTTCTGCACAGCAAAATGAAGAGGCATCTGTAGAATAGGAGAGCCCAACCTAACCCAGAGCCGAACATCTGAGTGGATGAATATCTAGAATATATGAACAACTCAAAAAACCCTTCCAAAATAGAAGCCAACCATAAAGGGAGAAATGTAATGTAGAGCTCACACACAGAAAGATGAACATAAACTGGAGGGTATGAAAGATTCTCAAAAAACTAGACTAGAACCACAAAATAACCAGGCTCTATCAGTCGTGTTATAAACTTGAAGGAATCTAAGTCAGAGTGCCACAGAGATTGCTGTGCATTCCTGTTTATTAAAGTAATACAGAACTCAAGATATTCTCTCAACAGAATAAAAAAGTGGTACACTTACACAATGGACTTATATTAATTTTTAAAGGACATTGAAATCTACAAATTTCACAACAATGGATGTTCATATTTAAAAATAGTCTAAATTCAGAAAGACAAATGGTGCATGTTTTCTCTCAGATTTGGAATTTCAAGTGTGCGTATGTATTTGCACACTACATGTGTGACATTAAACTGTATGGGACATTAGAAAGAGGAAGCAGACTAGCAGGGGTGGTAATGGAGGTGAAAATGTTCAAATCACATCATATACTTGAGCGAAAACATCATAATAAAATCCATCAAAATAATATATGCTGTTTGCAAGAAAAGAGGTGTGGACAAAAGGATATACTGTGGGATACACTGTGACACTAGAGCTTCCACAATGAAATATTTTTATGTTTTGTTTTTGTATATTTTTATTTTTATTTTCTCTTGCAGAGGAAGATTCCAAGGGCAGAGAGTGGATACTAAGGGATGGGGAGATAAATGGGATTGGAATGCTTGACGTAAAACACACAAAAAATCAATAAAAAGTTAAAAATTAATAATAGTAAATACATAGGTGCTAATACATTTTAAATAAAAATCTTCAAATAAATAACAAGAGAACTCATTACTAACATACTGGCTTTTTGAAAAATAGCAAAGAAACTTCTGGGAAGATTTCAAAAAAGGTAAAATCATATCAGCAGCTCAGTTATCTGAACTCTCCTACAAAAAAAAAGAATAATGAGTGATTTGCTAATTATAAAATTGAACACAATTTGTGTCATCTCCCTTCTTGACTTAATTGCTTAAAACAGAAACTGCATACAACACAAATATACAACATGTTGCTGTGTTTATAAGTAAGGCATATGACTCATTGCAGTACGGTCATATCCCACAGACAAGTGTGAACAGGTGGGATACCCAGAAGTAAGGAAATGATGACAGAAAAAGCAACTCACATAGGAACAAGTGCCTAGATCCAGAAACGTCAAAAACAAAGGTTCTTATAGAACACAAATGTGTATACTTTAAGTCATTCTCTTTAAAAGGCAGAAGCTTACTTAAAGCTATTTATATAGGTGATATGTAAAACAAAAGCATAAATGAGAAGAGAGCCAACATTTTTTCTTGTGTGTGTAGGAACACAAATCTGAAGTGGCTCCTAAAGTTGCCCACAGGTTTTAATACTTACTTTTGGATTCAGTTGTCACCAATCTAGATTACCACTTTTCATCTACAAATCTCCTTTTGTTAAGTGTGGTAGTTTCTTTTACAAGAGATATTGAAAATACTAGTTAAAGAACTATGAGGCACAAGTCTGTATAAGAGCTATATTATTACTTAGATGTGTGGTTTTAGAACAGAGATTCTGTGATTCAAAGCATAGAGGCTTATACGCTTGCTCACAAGTCTGCCCGTTCTAATGTTCAGTGACGTGACAGTCTAGAGATCATTAGTAACAAACTCTAAGTTAGTATCAAATACACACACATGTCTTGCAACTATCTTATAATTACTTTGAAATCCATTGTTTCTACAGAGAGTGACATGGAAAACTTGGAAGAAACAGATGTACAACATGCATTAAGTAGTGATGATGGTAAGAAAACTTTTTAAGTTCAACACTTCTCATAATTTTTTTCATTAATGTACACATTTAATGACAATACTTATATTATCATGGAACAGAAAATGTCTACGTGCATACTGTTCTATTATTGTGTAAACTAGGTATTTATTGAGAATTGAAAGTTAGCTAGATAGCATTTTATTTAGAATTCACTTAGGAAATATTCTATCAAATCTATCACAGTTCTAGCAAGCAAGTGTGTCTAGTGTTTTCGTATTACTTTCTATGTCCAGCTTAGGTAGCAAGGTGTGTGAGGTACAACACTGGCTCACAGATGTGATAAAAAGAGGTGTTCAGCAGTTCTTTCAATAGCTAGCAATCTCCTCTATACTTTGGGGAAAGGAAGAGGTCAGGGGAAAGGGAACAGAAGAGAATCATGGGAGGTTAATATAATCTAAGTTCATGTGTACTTGAACAAAGAAATCCCACTGAGTCCCTTTACTCTTTACCCTGAATGTACCCTAATAAAGATGTCTACAGTGTAGATAAGTTCTTCCAAGCAAGATGAATACTCTGTCAGGATCAGGAAACACTTTCAACTCCCTAAATGTGTCCTGCTGCTACTAGCTTTTACACAAAATGTTAGGCATGATAGACCACCCACTTGATGTTTTAACTGCCTCATTCATTTTAGGGTTTGTTTTTTTTTACTGTATTTAGATATTCATTTCTAAATACAAGAAAAAGTACAAATCACTAAACATTAAATGCAAAAGGCACAGTCTTAATACCAATGCTTGTTTAAATTTGTCTCTTTTTCTCTCACTGAGGTAGTAAATCTCCTTACTAAGATGATGTGTAACGCATTTGTTCCTTGGTACTGCTTACTATTAATTTCCATCAACAGCACTTCTTATATCATAAGAAGACCACTGAAATACATTTGGATGAATTAAAGAATAAGTGCTTATGCATGAGTTATGATGACCATGTTCAATAATTTGACACTGGAAAAAAGTGATGCTTCCATCTCACCAAATAGATTCCCTGCAGTGTTCATGGATTTTAACACATGCTTAAAAGTCATGTTATTATCAAAATTATCCATGATGATGGAAAGTTGCACATAAGTTTCTGCTGCTTGGAAAAAGTACCAGTTAAGAAATTGTGTGTTGTAGTAGCAAATCACTAAATGTGTAACTCCCAAGACATTGATTATTTGTGATCTAAAATAGTCCTTTCACCTGTACTCAGATTTCTGTTCTGTTCTGTTGAAAATGCTAGCTAGCATAGTGCTAAGCACATGGATATATTTATATGTTGTTTTGATCATCATTTTGTAGAAACTGATACAGGACAGTTGACTGACGTCTTTAGAAGAGGTATAACAACACAAACCTGGTGTTACCTTAGCAAGAACACTTTTTAAGATCTACTTACGTTTTACTTATGGCTTATTATGGAGTTTAATTAAATATGGATCGCTAATGACAACAGAACTTATAAGTTATTGATACATAAGAAAAACTTCTCATTAATTCCTTCTTGTCTTAATTTGAATTTTAGTACTTATGAATAAATGAAGAATAAGCTATATAATTTTACATTTGGAGCTTTCCTATTGTAAAAATGATCCATAGAAATGCTTTTCTCATTATGGGAATATTTTAAAATGTGTTACAATTGTTTTCTTAGCTTGGAGTGGTGACACTTGTGAATATCAGAAGTTTAAAGCCAGTATGAACTATCTAATGTGTTCTAGATCAGCCTGGGCTCTGATAGTCTGCATCAAAACAAGAATCAGTGTCTGTTTCTAGCTTGTTAGGAAAGTCACTGTTCATTTTCCAATGCGTAATTGCTAGCATGCATTTGTGGTAGCAAGGAGAATATAACTGATAATTATTTCATTGGTAACTAATATCCCTCTTGATGATTACAGTATACAACAATCCTAATTTCTCTGAGAGGGTGCTTCCTCTTGTTCTGTTGTTAGCACGTGATACGTAGGTACGTGATAAAACAGGAGCTGAAACATTCCCCCACCAGGGAACTTCTATGACTCATAAGACCAGGGACTGTGTATTTTCTCTCATATGTGAAATCTAGGGGTGGGGAAAAAAGAATAAAGAGAACAAAGCAGAGAATAAATTTGGGGAAAAGAAAGGGCATGGGGAAGTATAGAAAAGGTAATTGGAGAATATGATCAAAGCATTAGATGTAAGCATGAAAATAAACCATAGTGATGTTCATTGTTTTACATAATAAATATATACTACAAATTTCTGTGTATTTGTTTTATCTTAAATGCTGAATTTTTATTTAAAAAGTGACACAGTTTACAAATTGTTCAGGTTCCTGTGCAAGCCAGAAGAGGGTGTCAGATCCTCTAGGGTTAGAATTAAAGGCAGTTGTGAGCTGCCTAAGGTGGATGACTGAGAAACAAACAGCAGTCCTCTACAAAAGGCAACAAAGGATCCTTAACTATGGAGCTGTCTCTCCAGCTTCTAATATTAATCTTTAATAAGAAATTTTAAATAAGTTTCACTATACATATATGCCAACAACCAGAGAACAAGAGGTTATAGCTTTCCTTTTCAAAGTACTTTACAAATCTATTTTAATTTTACAGAGATTGGCAAAGACACAAAAAAGGCACCTTCAACATCAAGATCAAAGGAACCAGTGAAAACAGAATCGAAGAGTAATAAAGGTAAAAAAACAGGCATTTTTTCAAGTCTAATGTGAATGTTTATTAGCTCCTCTAAACTTAAATATTGCACCCATAAGTTACCAGCTATCTTAGTTTCTTTTCCTATTGACGTGACAAAGCAACTTAAGGGAGAAAGGGCTTATTTTGCTTCACATGTTCAAGTACAATCCAGGAAGGTCAAGGCAGTAAGGACTTGAAGCAACATCACATGCACTACATGCTTAGTCAGAAGAGAGCAACAATAAATGCATGCATGCTAGTACTAGACGGAGTAAGTGTGTCAATCTCAGCTCTGCCTGCACCATGCCTGCCTGGATGCTGCCATGCTCCCACCTTGATGATAATGGACTGAACCCCTGAACCTGTAAACCAGCTCCGTGGCAGTATCCAGACAGGAATGATGCAGGCAGAGCTGAGAGTTCTACATCTTCATCTGAAGGCTGCTAGCAGAATACTGACTTTCAGAGAGCTAGGACTAGGACCTTAAAGCCCACGCCCACAGTGACACACCTACTCCAACAAGGCCACACCTCCTAATAGTGCCACTCCCTAGCCCAAACTTATACAAACCATCACAATACCTAAAAATAATGCTATAAGCCAGTATGTATGTTCACATTGCATTTATTTTGTTAATAATTTGATGCAGTATAAAACAATAATAATCATAGTGAAACATGACATGATTTTGCATAAATAATATATGCTAATAAAAAGCTTAAAAGAGAAATAGAGAACATTTCCTAATGCAGCATGAAGGAGATGGGTGAGAGAGTGATGTTGTATTCATATAAGAAAATGATACCAGTTGCTAACTCAGATTCACAGAAACAACAGCAAAGAACCCAGGAAATTTAACCAAAAGTGTTAATGTACAATATTGTAAATGTATATCTTCTCCTGTCTTCCGTTAACTTTTTTCATAGGCATAGCATGACATAAATAAATATGATGTTAGAACAGTGTCTGTAATGTGGAGTTGTACTTTGTTAAACAATAGTGCAGAACTATAGAGGTGTAACACAGAGGATTCTTGTTCTCATGTATGGCCTGGTGCTGCCCTCCTTTTCTTCTCTCAGTTAATCCTCTTGGAAACATGCTCAAGACATATTCAGAAGCATGTCTCCTGGGTGATTTTAAATCCAGTTTAGTTAGACATTAAAATTAATCATCACTATAATGTCCACTTAAACATGGTATCAACAGAGTTAGAATGTCAAGGAAAAAAAAAAAACAAAACTTGTACATTATTTTTTCCTTTACACAGTATTCTAAAATGTCCTTTGTGTTTTTAGATGAGACTAAAAAGATTGCTAAAGGCATGAAAATACGTGGAAAACTGAAAGATCAATATGGTAAGAATAGTAACCTTTCAAGTCATATATTTATGACTTACTTAGTACTCTGTAGTAATAGTAACTGTGTCATTGCATAAGCAACACTTTTGTGAATTCTCTCTTATAAAGAAATCCTAGGATGTATTATGACTAGAAATAAGATAAATAAAATGAATAGTGAAACTGAGACAATTAGAAAATAACCCATTCTAACCCAGTGCCACATCCATCTTGAAGTGTCTGGGGGAAATCCTTCTGATACTATTCCATTCACTTTCCATTTCTTGTTTAGATTAAAGTATTGTGTTGATATTGAGGAATCAGGGCCTCTCATTGTTGAATGTGCTGAGAAGAGGACTATAATACACAGACCCTTCACTGCTAGCTTCTTTTACAAGATTAAGTTAATGAACGATTTCTTGCACTGTGCTCTATCAGTTACAGATTATTGTCCTGGATGGTGTTGGACACACTTGTCTTTGAGCCTTTGAATGCTGTATCTGTGAACAGTTTTTCAGAGTAGATTTCGATTAATGTCTTCATAGACTTGCCTTGCCTGAGTCCTCGTGAGGACACATGGAGAAAGTGGGTCTTCCCCTGTGGAGTGGGACTACAGACCCACAGAGTCTGAGGTTTGCAATATCATCTTCCAAGGCCAGCATATAAGCATGTGCTAGAATTGAATGTTAATGGCAAGGCATGGCTTCTTTAACTTTGAATGTGAATGTTGAATTCTCATGTGTTATTAAGTCTAAACCAAGTAAGGACCTTTCACCCAATCAGTTTACAAATAAGAGAAAGCTAGGATTGAAAACTAAAATTACTTAAGGTAAGTATTCAAACTTGTTTTTTATTTTGCTCTGAAAATACTGGGTTTAAGGAGACATTTTTCCAGTGTTTTTGTTTAGATATGGTTGCTTTTAATGTTGCTTACTAATTACATGCTGACAACTTTTGAGTGTCAATGTTAGACACAGCAACAAAATGTTCCCATTTAATTCCAGTCGATTTAAAATACTTGTCTGTTCTATTATTTCTTCATCTGGTTGCTGCCAAAAACACCCAACAAAATCAACTTGCAAAAACAGGGTTTTGGCTTACAGTTCAAAGAGAGACATTACATCATGACAATAAAGGCCTAGCACCAAGAGTGGGAGGCCATTGAGCACATTGCATCTGCATTCAAGAAGCAGAGAGTGAACAGAGAAGTAGATCTGGGCCAACCTCAAGGTCCAACCCTTAGGGACTCACCTAACTCCATGAGCCTCCACATCCTAAAGATCTCACAGCCTTCACAAGCAACACCAACCAGGAACCAAGTATTCAAGCACATGAACTTGTGGGGATATTTCACATTTCACCTTTGTTAAGACCATATTTCTGATCAATTTATATGTATTTATTTGTCAGTGGTCAGAGTCTAATAAACCATTCCAACTTAAAATTTGGAAATTAGGAAGAGAAAACATTTGGAAATATGTTAATGACCAAATACCAAAATGAATAGTTGTATTCAAAGTAAAACAGAGTTTGGATTAGCAAAGATGCCATTGTAGGATACACAGAGCAAAAGCAAAGATGATAACACACCAAGATACTTCATAGATATTGGAGTAACAGATAAGTGAGCACTCTATATAATATATAGGAAGAGCATCACAAATAAAAATCAACACACAGAACTTGAGGCTTAATATGTATATATAATATTGTAGTGTCATTGGGTGACTTTTTAGCATTTGTTTCAGGGTTGAGTTCATCTGCAAGCAAGGATACTGGTCCAGGGATGGTGCCAATAAGGTCATTCACAGCCAATCAAGGTAAAGAAAATATATTACCATGTAAGATAAGTGGTCGCTTACAGAAATTGTATACTATGAAGTTTTTATTTACTCCAATGAAATATTTTAAAATTCAGAAGAAACACAAAGATTTATTATCATAGGCTGAATGGTCTATATACCACAGAAAGGTATTTCTCATGGGAGTTCTACTTCCTGGTTCAGAAATATGTCTCTTGCTGTGTCCTCAAGTGCTGGAAGGAACCAGCAGAGCTCAGGGATCTCTTAGGACAATACTAACAGCCCTCCTGACCTAATGGAGGCAAGTACCATCACAAGGTGATTCCTATCAATGTGCAGATGGGGAACACAAACATTCTGAACACAGCAAAGATGCATGTTAATAACACAACATACAGAGTCCTTTCTACACTGTTCCCTTCTCATTCTCTAGTTTCTCAGATATTATCATGTGCAGTGATAGAATCTACACAAGGATGCTTTATGCAAGTATTTTTCCTAAAAATTTTACCACAGCTTTTTGTTTTGTTTTGTTGGTTTTTTTTTTCATATATGAAACTGAGTGAATTTTTTAAATTATTTTTAGATATACTTCTTTATTTAAATATTTCAAATGTTATTCCCTTTCCTGGTTTCCTGTCCATAAGCCCCCATCCCCTCACCCTCCCCAATACAGGTGCCCCACCCCATTAACCCTCCCTTTCTGAACTGCTCCGACATTCCCCTGCACAGGGCTCCAACATTTTCAGAACCAAGGACTTCCCCTTCCACTGGTGCTCAAACAAGGCTATTCTCTGCTACATATGCAGTTGGAGCATGAGGGCAGGCCCTGATGGCCATTCCTTCAGTCTCCGCTCTAAACTTTGCCTCCATATCCCCTCCTATGGATATTTTTGTTACCCCTTTTAAGAAGGGGTGGGAGCATCTACATTTTGGTCATCCTTCTTGTTGAGCTTCCTGTGGTCTGTGGATGGCACCTTGGGTAGTTCGAGCTTTTAGGCTAATATCCACTTATCAATGAGTGCATACCAAGTGTGTTTTTCTATTATTGGGTTACTTCACTCAGGATATTTTCCAGTTCCATCCATTTGCCTATGAATTTCATGAAGCTATTGTTTTTGATAGCTGAGTAGTACTTCGTTGTGTAGATGTACTACATTTTCTGTATCCATTCCTCTCTTGAAGGGCATCTGGTCTCTTTCCAACTTCTGGCTATTATAAATAAGGCTGCTATGAACATGAACATAGTGGAGCAGGTGTCTTTGTTATATGTTGGGGCATCTTTTGGGTATATGCCCAAGAGAGGTATAGCTGGATCCTCAGGCAGTTCAATGTCCAATTTTCTGAGGGACCTCCAGACTGATTTCCAGAATGGTTGTACCAGTCTGCAATCCCACCAACAATGGAGGAGTGTTCCTCTTTCTCCACATCTTTGCCAGCATCTGCTGTCACCTGAGTTTTGATCTTAGCCATTCTGACTGGTGTGAGGTGGAATCTCAGGGTTGTTCTGATTTGCATTTCCCTGATGATGACTAAGGATGCTGAACATTTCTTTAGGTGCTTTTTGGCCATTCGATATTCCCCAGCTGAGAATGTTTTCTTTAGCTTTGTACCCCATTTTTAATAGTGTTATTTAGCTCTCTGTAGTCTAACTTCTTGAGTTCTTTGTATATTTTGGATATTAGCCCTCTATCAGATGGAGGATTGGTAAAGATCTTTTCCCAATCTGTTGGTCACCGTTTTGTCCTAATGACAGTGTCCTTTGCCTGACTAGCAGTTTTATGAGGTCCAATTTGTAGATTCTAGATCTTAGAGCATAAGCCATTGGTGTTTTGTTCAGGAGATTTTATCCAGTACCCATGTATTCGAGACTCTTCCTCACCTTTTCTTCTATTAGTTTGAGTGTATCTGGTTTGATGTGGAGGTCCTTGATCCACTTGGATTTAAGCTTTGTACAGGGCAATAAGAATGGATCGATTTGCATTCTTCTACATGCTGACCTCCAGTTGAACCAGCACCATTTGTTGAAAATACTATCTTTTTCGCACTGGATGCTTTTAGTTCCTTTGTCAAAGATCAAGTGACCATAAATCTGTAGGTTCATTTTTGTGTCTTCAATATTATTACATTGATCTACCTTCCTCTCTCTGTACCAATACCATGCAGTTTTTATCACTATTGCTCTGGAATACTGCTTGTGGTCAGAGATGGTTATTCCCCCAGAAGTTCGTTTATTGTTGAGTATACTTTTTGCTATCCAGGGTTTTTTGTTATTCCAAATGAATCTGCAAATTGCTCTTTCTAATTCCATGAAGGCTTGAGTTGGAATTTTGATAGGGATTGCATTGAATCTGTAGTTTGCTTTTGGCAAAATGGCCAGTTTTAGAATACTAATCCTGCCAATCCATGAGCATGGGAGATCTTTCTTTCTTTCTTTCTTTCTTTCTTTCTTTCTTTCTTTCTTTCTTTTTTTATTAATTTGAATATTTCTTATATACATTTCAGTGTTATTCCCTTTCCCAGTTTCGGCAAACATCCCCCCCCCTTCTTTATGGGTGTTCCCCTCCCATCCTCCCCCATTACCGCTCTCCCCCAACAATCTAGTTCACTGGGGTTCAGTCTTAGCAGGACCCAGGGCTTCCCTTCCACTGGTGCTCTTACTAGGATATTCATTGCTACCTATGAGGTCAGAGTCCAGGGTCAGTCCATGTATAGTCTTTGGGTAGTGGCTTAGTCCCTGGAAGCTCTGGTTGCTTGGCATTGTTGTACATATGGGGTCTCGAGCCCCTTCAAGCTCTTCCAGTTCTTTCTCTGATTCCTTCAACGGGGTCCCTATTCTCAGTTCAGTGGTTTGCTGCTGGCATTCGCCTCTGTATTTGCTGTATTCTGGCTGTGTCTCTCAGGATCGATCTACATCCGGCTCCTGTCGGCCTTCATTTGCTTCATCCATCTTGTCTAATTGGATGGCTGTATATGTATGGGCCACATGTGGGGCAGGCTCTGAATGGGTGTTCCTTCTGTGTCTGTTTTAATCTTTGCCTCTCTCTTCCCTGCCAAGGGTATTCTTGTTCCCCTTTTAAAGGAGTGAAGCATTCACATTTTGATCATCCGTCTTGAGTTTCATTTGTTCTAGGCATCTAGGGTAATTCAAGCATTTGGGCTAATAGCCACTTATCAATGAGTGCATACCATGTGTGCTTTTCTGTGATTGGGTTACCTCACTCAGGATGATATTTTCCAGTTCCAACCATTTGCCTACAAATTTCATAAAGTCATTGTTTTTGATAGCTGAGTAATATTCCATTGTGTAGATGTACCACATTTTCTGTATCCATTCCTCTGTTGAAGGGCATCTGGGTTCTTTCCAGCTTCTGGCTATTATAAATAAGGCTGCGATGAACATAGTGGAGGGGGAGGTGGTAATGGGGGAGGCTGGGGAGGGAACACCATATAGAAGGGGACGGAGAGGAGTTAGAGGTATGTTGACCCAGAAACCGGGAAAGGGAATAACAATCGAAATGTAAATACTAAATACTCAAGTTAATAAAGAAAAAAAATAAAAGGCAACCCCTAGGATTGGTGAAAATATGCTCACATCTTTATCTGATAATGGATTGATAGCGGTGCTGTATTAATTGAGATCTAAACCTCAGGTAAGAACTAGAGAAAGTGCATCAATGTAGACATTACTCCTAAGAAGTTCTAGTAAGTGGTGGAAACCTGCACACCCACTCGATAGCTGCTATCAGGAAGGGACATAGGAAGAAATGAAAGAAATGGAAACGAGTCGGAGGGACACAGGCCTACAATTCCAGCAGCTTCACACACGGAGGCTGGATGGAATTTTCAGGGCCAGCTTTGGCAATTTAGAGAGACACTTACTCAAAAATCGAAAACATAAAACAAAAAGTGGGATGGTTATGGCTGTAGTTTACTAGTATCACACTTGCTTACCATGCATGAATCCCTAGGTTAGAAAGGGATAAAAGAACAAATATTGGCTGAGATGTCTAGAAGTTGTGACCGTGATCATGTGGTCCTTGAGCAACCTCCCTATTACAGCCCTGACATTTACAGCCCTATGGTCTCAGTCTCAGTGACCCTCACCTACAGTTTGACAGTGATGCCCTTCTGTGTATTAAAACACTGTGAGTAGAAGTGATTTTCTACCAGAACATCCAACTTTGGAGTGGAAGGAGAGCAGTAGGTGCATTGTTCACACAAACACTCACCTAAGTGAATGGAAGAATGGAACATTTCATTTAATGCAAGAAATACATTGTATATATAAAAACATTCCTGCTGGCCAGATTCTTCCTTTTAATTTCAGCATTTGTTTTCAGGTGAGCAGACATTGAAACTATTTAATATATATTTTAATTATTATATTTTGGGTTCTCTTTTGTTTGGAGGTTTTTACTTGGGCGAAGAGATTTTAAAACAGTCTTGTATAGGTCAAGCAGGCCTCAACCTCCTTATATAGCCAAAATTGACCTTAAATTCTGATTCATCGACATCCACCTCCTGAACATTGGGATTATGAACACATACCATCATGCCTGCTATGCATGGTGCTGGGAATTGAACTCAGGGATTTATGGATAGTAGGCAAGTGTTCCACCAACTGAATGATGTCTTTAACCCTCCACTTTTATTATTTGAAACAAGATATTGGTCTGTACACAAAGCTGTCACCAAATTCACTATTTGGGCCAACTCGGTCCACAAGTCTCCATTTACCTGCAGCAGAAACATGAGTAGGTATGTGTCAACATGCCTAGCCCTTTTGCCAGTATCTCTGACTTACACTTTTATAACTACCAGGCAAGAAAAACTCAGATACCTGTGTTGCTTAAGCAGGTTCATCAAGATTACTGTGCTTTAGAAAAGGGATAGAATTTGTCCTAACTTTGAAAGGATGAAGTTAATTTATTTTTAGTACAATTTAATGACAATTTTTTTCATTTTTCAGGGCAGTCTAATTATCAAACGTTAAAGAAACAAGATGCTAAGCCTCCAAATGTCATACAACTTTCGATTTCTTCTATCAAAAACCAGAAAAATAAAGGTAAAAGCCTCACCATTGCACAAATGTAGGACGTGCCACTGCATGTCACTTCCATTGCTTCGATTTGACAGTGTCCTCAGCCCATGTGCCTTCAAACAGCCGGTGTTTGTCAGATCTCCTTCCTCTTAAGTATGATGCTCCGAACAAGAATGTGTCATGAATTAGTCAAGAGGTCTTACTGAAAGACCTTTAGTTTTTAGTGTTTGTTGCAATTCCATCAGAAATGCAGCGAATATCTTTGCACACACTTTTATTTTGCTACTTCCATTTGTGTAAATAATATATGTGGTATTTGTGGGTTAAATTTTACTATAATAGATATTCCCAAATACTCTTGAGAATGATTACAGCTAATAATTTTGCCAACAAATGCACAAAAATCCTATTTCCAGATTCGTTAGTCAGCATCTGGGCTACTTTCAAAGCATGCTGTTCAGATGCCAGTACCATAAAATTGTGATTTAGAGACTCTGGGGGAAATTTCCTGGAGTTACAAAGATCTCTTACAATGGAAAAGTCTCTTCAGAGACCTAAATCTCAGTATTTTATCCAACACTAGACTTTTTTAATGGACTGAAAATATGACAGACATCAAATTATAGCAGTCAAAACAGGGATGGAAAGAGTACAGAAAATCCTTAGAAGAATTTGAAAGACATTTTTGCGAAAGTAGTAAAGTCTGTTTCCAACTTCATATGAAAAGCAGTTAATAATCAAAGTAGTGTGTAAAAAGAACAAACTAGAAAGATTCATGCTTCATAATTTCCAAATATGCCTACCAAGCCATAGGCATAATGGTTCTGGCGTACAGACAGATGTCACATAGGCCAGTGAAATAGAAGAGGGGAGCCCACACGTAAACTCTACATGGTTAAGGGCATCAACTCCGTTCAATGGAAAAAGGGAGTCTGCCATACATGGTGCTGGAAAAACAGGATATCCCTAAGCAAGCGGCATAAAACTGGGCCTTTAGCTTGTACTATTTTCAAAAAATAGATCAGCAGGTATCAAATAAACACAAGGGAGGACAGAATTATAAAAATATTAAAAGAAAATTTAGAAGAAAACATACATGATAGTAAATTTGATATTGTGGTTTTAAATCGGCCACAGAGACACATTCAGAAAAGGAAATAATATGGATAATTAGAATTCACATTTAAAGTTTTGAAATGTGAAAAGCTTTCACGTCTTAAAGCATTTAAAGCCTTTCACGTACTTAGCACAATTAATATACACTCACAAAAAATGAACTGAATTAGCCCTGACCAGATGGCTTAATGGGTAAGGGCGTTAGTTTCACCAAGCCTGATAACCTGCGTCAATCCTCGGAACAAACAAACTACAGAGGACAGACCTGGCTCTCACAAGTCACGCTCTGATATTTCCACATGCACGTACTCTTGGACTCATCCAGATGGATAGATAAATGTTCTTAAAGTTTTAGTTTATGTGTCTATGTATGTATCTTTATGTGCATGTATGAGATACACCTATTTGCATACATGTGCACTCCCTGCTCTATTCTTTCTCCTTAGAAGTAATTGTTTGTGAGTATGGAAGAGGGTTGCATGTGCACATGTTCCTGTTTATGTGCATGTGCGTGTATGTGTGTGCATGCATTCCTGTAGAAGCCAAAGGTTGATGTCCACATATCTTCCCCTGTTGATCTCAAGATTATTCTTTCTTCTTTTTTAATTTTATAAAATGTATTATTTAAAGAATGTTGAAAAAAATAAAAAGTACCACCCAATCAAATTAACCAGATTCAAAGTCTATAGAAGTCAATAAATTTCTTCACAGTGAGACTAGGCATTTGGAAGAGACACTGTAGAGCCCCACATTAAATTTTAGACTTTAAGTATAAAACCCATTTTTCTGAGACAGAGCATCTCACCAAATGCAGAGTGGGATTATTTGGACAGTGAGCTTCAAGTATCCTCTTGTGCCATTGACCCAGCACTCAGATTTCAGTAACTTGCTACAGCCCTAAATGTTATAGGTAGGTGCTTGAAAGCTAACCTCTGGCCTGCATGCATTTGTACAGCAAGCACTTCATCTACTATGCTGTCTCTCCAGTTCCTACTTGTGCCATCATGATAGACTTACATAAAATATCAACAACCACACAAGGTAAATTCAAGGAGAATCTACATTTGCAGATTAAACTGCCTTGTGTAAATTACTGGGGAGTTAGGAGGCTGGACATTAGAAAAGATTGATTGATTTTTCTAAGACCTGAACAATGGCAGTGTCATTAAACATGCTAACATAGAGGAGAAAAAAAAAATCTCACAAGGTCCCACCCCTAGACCAAGAACGACAGGAAAGTAATGCTGAGACTGCTGAGAGAGGGAGAATTGGCCTCTCACAGACTCGAGCACCTTGATTGCTTCTCCAATTAGTGTGGGCATCCCTGAGACCATATACATATTAGCCACAAAAAGCAGACATAACAGACCATATTTTTACATTTGCGCACATACATGGCATGATAATAACCAAAGGGTAAAAGGCTATTAATTTCAGAGTGGAAGCACCTGGGAAAGCTAGAGGGAAAGAACATGGGAAGGCCTCAAGGTAGAAAAGGAAAGGGGGAAGTAATGTAATTACATTATAATTAAAATGTATTTAGTGTATGTGTGTAATGAGTTGATCCTTGCACCTTTAAATTTTGAAATTAGTTTATGTAAGGTATCACTTAATTACCTTATTCTCAGTTTCGGAACAGCCTAAGCCTGAAATGATAGCTGAAGACAGTGTTGAACTTGATGATGATTGGACGACGGCTGATTCTCCTCCAAATATCAAAGTCATTAAAGGTAAAGGAATACTTTAATATGTGTCTGAAACAGAACTCTATATTCTGTTCCCACTGTTCTGATCTACTCCTATCCCTATGGGTGGTCTCTTCCTAGAACCAGCCTATATAATGAGCCCAAGTGCTTTACCTATAGAAATTTGTGTAGATGATTTCATGATTCTTTTTTTTTCATCTTTATTAACTTGAGTATTTCTTATTTACATTTCGATTGTTATTCCCTTTCCCGGTTTCTGGGCCAACATACCTCTAACCCCTCCACCTCCCCTTCTATATGGTGTTCCCCTCCTCACCCTCCCCCCAACAATCACGTTCACTGGGGGTTCAGTATTAGCAGGACCAAGGGCTGCCCCTTCCACTGGTGCTCTTACTAGGCTGTTCATTGCTACCTATGAGGTTGGAGTTCAGGGTCAGTCCATGTATAGTCTTTGGGTAGTGGCTTAGTCCCTGGAAGCTCTGGTTGGTTGGCATTGTTGTTCATATGGGGTCTCGAGCCCCTTCAAGCTCTTTCAGTCCTTTCTCTGATTCCTTCAACGGGAGTCCCGTTCTCAGTTCAGTGGTTTAATGCTGGCATTCGCCTATGTATTTGCTGTATTCTGGGTGTGTCTCTCAGGAGAGCTCTACATCCGGTTCCTGTCGGCCTGCACTTCTTTGCTTCATCCATCTTGTCTAGTTTAGTGGCTGTATATGAATGGACCACATGTGGGGCAGGTTCTGAATGGGTGTTCCTTCTGCCTCTGTTCTAAACTTTGCTTCCCTAATCCCTACCAAGGGTATTCTTGTTCCCCTTTTAAAGAAGGAGTGAAGCATGCGCATTTTGATCATCCTTGAGTTTCATGTGTTCTGTGCACCTAGGGTAATTCAAGCATTTGGGCTAATAGCCACTTATCAGTGAGTGCATACCATATGTGTTCTTCTGTGACTGGGTTATCTCACTCAGGATGATATTTTCCAGTTCCATCCATTTGCCTATGAATTTCATAAAGTCATTGTTTTTGATAGCTGAGTAATATTCCATTGTGTAAATGTACCACATTTTCTGTATCCATTCCTCTATTGAAGGGCATCTGGGTTCTTTCCAGCTTCTGGCTATTATAAATAAGGCTGCTATGAACATAGTGGAGCATGTGTCTTTGTTATATGTTGGGGCATCTTTTGGGTATATGCCCAACAGAGGTATAGCTGGGTCTTCAGGTAGTGCAATGTCCAATTTTCTGAGGAATCTCCTGACTGATTTCCACAATGGTTGTACCAGTCTGCAATCCCACCAACAATGGAGGAGTGTTCCTCTTTCTCCACATTCTCGCCAGCATTTGCTGTCACCTGAGTTTTTGATCTTAGCCATTCTCACTGGTGTGAGGTGAAATCTCAGGGTTGTTTTGATTTGCATTTCCCTTATGACTAAAGATATTGAACATTTCTTCAGGTGCTTCTCAGCCATTCGACATTCCTCAGCTGTGAATTCTTTGTTTAGCTCTGAATCCCATTTTTAATAGGGTTATTTGTCTCCCTGTGGTCTAACTTCTTGAGTTCTTTTTACATTTTGGATATAAGCCCCTCTATCTGTTGTAGGATTGGTAAAGATCTTTTCCCAATCTGTTGGTTGCCATTTTGTCCTAACAACAGTGTCCGTTGCCTTACAGAAGCTTTGCAGTTTTATGAGGTCTCATTTGTTGATTCTTGATCTTAGAGCATAAGCCATTGGTGTTTTGTTCAGGAAATTTTCTCCAGTGCCCATGTGTTCGAGATGCTTCCCTAGTTTTTCTTCTATTAGTTTGAGTGTATCTGGTTTGATGTGGAGGTCCTTGATCCACTTGGACTTAAGCTTTGTACAGGGTGATAAGCATGGATCAATCTGCATTCTTCTACATGCTGACCTGCAATTGAACCAGCACCATTTGCTGAAAATGCTATCTTTTTTCCATTGGATGGTTTTGGCTCCTTTATCAAAAATCAAGTGACCATAGGTGTGTGAGTTCATTAGATTTCATGATTCTTATCAGAAGAATTCTGTGTATAGATTACTCTCTACTTCTAACCAAGATAAGTTAGTTGATTTCCTTCATGCCTTATGCCTTTCATTTTCTCTATAATGTTCTGGAAGGAGAGTATATTACATCTCTATGTAATTCAAACACTGGTGCAATCAAAAGTCAGCAATGTTTTATTGAGACATTGTCATACTAAGCAGCCACAGCAGGACTGAAAGCTGCTGTACAAACAGGCTAGCTGGAACTCATGGAGATGGACTGCCTATGCTTCCTGCTGTGCCAGCAACATCCACTGCTAATCACATTTTTATGAAGCTAGTTTGTCTCTGTAGGGTAGAGTATATGAACGGGGTTGTTGTAAGTAGAAAGTGTATGTTTTTACTAACCACACACTCATCTGTATACATTCTCTAATGACCGTAATTACTGTGAAATCATGAAAAACTACATAATTCTCAGCACTAGATTTTATGAATTGAAAATATAAACAATATCAAACTACATTGGTTATCTGACACCAGCACAGAAATTAACCATAGCCTGCAGAAATACCCATAGAATTACAAAGATACCTTACCGGAGTAAAAAAGTCCATTTTAAAATTTACATGGAATCAACAGAGACTGTAACAGTCTAAGTAATAATGAAATACTATTTATATAATGAAACTAACCAATGAAAACTAACAATGTAAGAGAACCACTTCATAATGTAATAAGTAATTGCCTGACTGCAGGCTGGGAAAACCTCTCACTGCTCGATTAGTTTCCTGACTTAAGCTCTTACAAGGCACATTTATAAAATATCACCTACCAGTAAGTATGTATCAGATAGTCTGCTTGTGCTGGTTAACTGCCCTACGTAAATAGCTGAGGGAAGCTGTGTGCTCAGAAAGATGTTATCTCCATCATCACTGGCTGGTGCTGTTCTCGTTTTCAGAGCTATCTAAAATTTTGGACTTAGATGTTGGAGATATTCAATCTTCAAACCTTCTGGTCAAGACACCATCTGCTACAAAGAGCCCTGAGAGTAAAGGTAAATGGAAGACTTTAATAGAGATGCTTGAATTAAAATATTCCTTCTCCATTTCCAACAACCAGCCAAATTAGGTTACAAGCCTGTGTGGAGGGCTTTGTCTTCCAGTATGGTAAGAGGATAACCCAGCTGAAATGGTGGGTTTCCTTTCCTTCTCACAGCTTGAGATTTCTGCTTTATATTCCCAAGTGAGAAAATAGAACACTTAATCTATAGTTCCTCTTTCTGTCATCCTTACATTTCTGTTGCTGCAGCTACAACCAATACTACTATCAACGTCACTGTACTCTTCTATCCTCCCACTTTTACATGGTAGAGTGTGTTAGTTGGGTGGCTGGATGAAGAACATGTGTGCTTTCAATTTTCATAGGTACCCACAAATACTTTGTATAATTACCGTAATGAATAGTGGTGGCAATAAAATAATGAAAAACTATATGCAAGTATCAAAGCCAATATTAGATTCTTCTGTGAGTCATTCATACCTCAATAGTGTGTTGTTTAGTCTCCGTGAGACTAGTTTCTGTGGTTTCTCTTACCATTATCTACTTTTATCCCATTGTGATTAGATGGAATAAAGGATATTATCTCAACTTTCCTACCTCTGTTGAGACTTACTTCATTTTCTAATCTGTTGATATTTCTGGTAAAAGCTTTATCGTCTAATTACAACAGCTCGTATTCATTAGTGCTTTGGTGAAATGTTTTATAGATGTCATTTAGTTTGTCTAATTTACGATATCATTTAACTCTAGTGTGTCCATGTTGATTATGGATTCTTTGTTTTCAAGACAAGATTTTTTTTTTCTCTGTAGTCCTGGCTGACCTGTTACTCACCATGTAGACCAGGCTGGCCTTGAACTCACATAGATCCCACCTGCCTTTGCCTCCTGAATGCAGCGATTAAAAATATGTGCCACCAGAAAGAGGAACACTCCTCCATTGTTGGTGGGGTTGCAGACTGGTACAACCATTCTGGAAATCAGTCTGGAGGTTCCTCAGAAAATTGGACATTGAACTGCCTGAGGATCCAGCTATACCTCTCTTGGGCATATACCCAAAAGATGCCCCAACATATAAAAAAGACATGTGCTCCACTATGTTCATCGCAGCCTTATTTATAATAGCCAGAAGCTGGAAAGAACCCAGATGCCCTTCAACAGAGGAATGGATACAGAAAATGTGGTACATCTACACAATGGAATATTACTCAGCTATCAAAAACAACGAGTTTATGAAATTCGTAGGCAAATGGTTGGAACTGGAAAATATCATCCTGAGTGAGCTAACCCAATCACAGAAAGACACACATGGTATGCACTCATTGATAAGTGGCTATTAGCCCAAATGCTTGAATTACCCTAGATGCCTAGAACAAATGAAACTCAAGACGGATGATCAAAATGTGAATGCTTCACTCCTTCTTTAAAAGGGGAACAAGAATACCCTTGGCAGGGAAGAGAGAGGCAAAGATTAAAACAGACACAGAAGGAACACCCATTCAGAGCCTGCCCCACATGTGGCCCATACATATACAGCCACCCAATTAGACAAGATGGATGAAGCAAAGAAGTACAGACTGACAGGAGCCAGATGTAGATCGCTCCTGAGAGACACAGCCAGAATACAGCAAATACAGAGGCTAATGCCAGCAGCAAACCACTGAACTGAGAATAGGACCCTGTTGAAGGAATCAGAGAAAGAACTGAAGAGCTTGAAGGGCTCGAGACCCCATATGTACAACAATGCCAAGCAACCAGAGCTTCCAGGGACTAAGCCACTACCTAAAGACTATACATGGACTGACCCTGGACTCTGACCTCATAGGTAGCAATGAATATCCTAGTAAGAGCACCAGTGGAAGGGGAAGCCCTGGGTCCTTCTAAGACTGAACCCCCAGTGAACTAGACTGTTGGGGGAAGGGCGGCAATGGGGGGAGGGTGGGGAGGGGAACACCCATAAGGAAGGGGAGGGGGGAGGGGGATGTTTGCCCGGAAACCGGGAAAGGGAATAACACTCGAAATGTATATAAGAAATATTCAAATTAATAAAAAAAAAGAAAAAAAACATTTATTTCCCAAATTTGATTAGCATTTTCAACCAGAAAAAAAAAATATGTGCCACCACACCCAATGTTGATTTTGTGTGTGTGTGTGTGTGTGTGTGTCTGTGTTTATCTTTGTGTGTGTGTCTGTGTGTGTCTGTATATGTGTGTCCATATGATATTTCAAATGGTAAATAATGGATATTTAACTCACCCACTATTGCTGTATTAGAATTCATTTGTGATTTTTGCATCTTGTAGTATTTGTTTTACGGAATTGGGTGTGTATGTGTTCAGAATTGCTATATCCTTTTTCCTAACAGAGCCCTTCACATAAGATTTAATTAATTTTTCTGACAGAGCAGTAAGCTTTGCGCAGTGGTAGTATCGTAGCCAATGAGGTTTATCCGAGGTGCGATTGTTGCTAATTGAAAACTGACAGAGCAGTATAACTTTACAGAGTTCAGGAGTACTTAGCCCCATATATTCTCTATGGAAATTTAAATAGGAATTAGTTTTAAATATATCATTATTGATGCTTCCTAGATAGCAACCAAAGTTGCCCCTTGTTGCATGTAAAACATAAATACAGTTTGAATCTACGAGAGCCCATCACAGGCATTTAGCAAAATAAAATGCCATGATGTTAAAATCAAACTCTCATGTCAGAAAATAGCATAGACCAGTGCAGCCCTATCATTTTTATCACAGTGGCTTTTTTCCATCTACACTTTGACTCTCCGATCTACAGGGAAAGGATAAGCATCCAACTTTGGGTCTAAGCAAGAGCGCCAGGTGCACATAGCTCACATGAGCACTTGCCTGGGTGAATAAAAAGTTTGAACATTTCATTCTTGTGCAAGAAAATACATTATAGAAACTGAGAAAACTTCAGTAAATTTTGCCAGCCAGCTCTGAGAAATGACTAACAGACTCACATTCTACGTTTTATTTTAGAATTCATCCCCAAGTGAAGAGATATCGAACCTGTATTTTATTATATTTTCTTTTTAACTATCACCCAAATACATGCCCTATACCATATCTCATTAGCTCTCTTCCTTTTTGGACTTTATGTCAACTGCTCTTTGTTAGTGTAAGAAAGGCTGATGGAGAAAATAAACTATCTAAAAAACTGTGTCTTAGTTACTTATAGATTCATATACTGTCACACTGGTATCTTTTAAAGTTTCTTCCCCAACCTTTGTCTGTAGCAATCCCACATACTATTTGAGGCAACAGTGCTGCATATAACAGGACTGGAGTCACACTCAGTATGTTGGCAGACTGGCAAGCAGATAATCATCTCTATACCTCAGCCTCCCTCATGCTGCAGTAGGCCTCTCCCAACTCTGCTTTCTTATCATCTGACAAATACTTATATAATCAACTTCAGTAAAGTATCAGGTAAGAGGCAAGGCTGAAAAAATGTCTCTTTCTGCCTGTTTATCAAATGCCTGAATGCTGAAAGGAAGCTGTGTTTCAGTAGCTGATATATTTCTAGTACCACTGAATGATTTTGTTTTGCTTTTCAGAGTCATCTAAACCCAGCAACTTGGACAAGGAAGGTTTTCAAGATACTCATACTCTGGACCTGTCAACCTCTACTATAATGAAACTTTTGTTTAAAGGTAAAGAAGCCACTGTCATTCATACATGGGAAACAGAAAACTGTTATTCCCCCACTGTTTCTATGTACCAATACTTCCAACCTCTGGGCATTCCCATTATACAGAGAATATTACAAGCACAGAATGTGTTCCAGTATTTTTTCTATAAATAGACAACTGTGTGGAGGACTTTGTGGTTCTGCACAGTAGCAGATGTATCGATTCCCCCTTATCTCTAACCCATGTAAATTGATGTGTTTCCTTCACCTCTTACGTCCTTAGTATTTGTCATGACATTATGAAGTATGGTTGATTGTAAGAAAGGAAGAGAAAGGTAAAGGACACCAGAGAGTAATAATAGGAAGGTGAATATAATAATAATAATGATGATGATAATAATAATAATAAATGCAATAATAGATCTAAATGTAAGTAAAACTGAGAAATATTGTCACATTTTTCTCCTTAACAAATTTTGCAATAGCCACCTTCATGTGAAGCTATGATGTAAGCATGAGAGAAGCCAACCCCACATTACAAACATGTAACGCTTCATGCCCAATGTGTGACTATGGATAAGTGGAAGGAAGCCAAAGGGAAATGCTGTTTACAAGTGTGTGAGAAAGAACAGTTCTGTGGGTGCAGCCTGTAATCCCAGCTCCTTGGGAGGCTGATGGGTGATGGCTGACCAATCACATTCAGTCAACACAGCAGGGTGAGACCATGCCTAAAAGTTGTCAGAAGCAAGATGGTGAGATGGTATAGCTTAGGGGTGGAGTTCTTACTTCGCATACAAAATGTGCAGGTTCAGTCCCCAGTGCTTGAAACAAATAAAAAGGTAGATCAAATGTGGGCAACGTGGCCAAGAATTATGACAGGGTATTTGGGGTTGCCAGGAGTTTATACGCAAGTGAGGTAAAGCCACTTGTTCCCAGACTGATGGAAGTTAGTTCTTCAGACCCACATGGTAGAAAACATAGAACTGGATTCTGTCAGCTTTCCCCCAACACGGACAGTTTGTACAAGGTGTCAACTGAGTTCCAGTGGTATTGGCAGCTTCCCCCATGTCAGCCCTGCCATCTGCAGCAGAGGTAGCCTCAGTCATCATCTACATTTTAATTCTCGAATCAGAGAGAAAGTATAATGGATTCCTTTTGTGTGCTGAACAGAAATGAAGAAGGATAAATGGTTGTCTACAAGAACTTCCAACTTTGGATCTGAGGGGCAACAGACACACATCGCTCAAACAAGCACCTGCTTTGGTGAACGAATGTGTGAACATTTATATTTGTGCAAGAAATACATTGTAGAAAGCTTTTACATGTAAATTTGGCCAGCTGACTTTGAGAAATGACTCTCTAACAAACCTATATTGTAGATTTTATTTCAGGATTCAATCCCAAGTAAAGAGATACTGGATCTGTATCTTACTGTGCTTTCTTTTTTAACACATTTCCAAATACATACACCATATCATTTGTTATCTATTATCTCTACTCCTTTCTGCACGTTTTCACTGTAGAAATGTCAGCTTCTATTTAAAAGGAGAGAAAGGCTTATGGAGAGGTTGAAGTGTACCTGAAAAATTGGTATTTTAGTCACTTGTGGATGTGTGTGTTGTCATACTGGTATCCTTTTAGTTATTTCTCATACATGTGTATATGACATTTCTAGGTGTTATTTGAGACAAAGACATAGAATATAGCAAGAATGGCGTCACATTCAGTAGCTTGACAGGTTGGCAAGCAAATAACCATCTTCCTGCCTCAGCCTCCCTAGTGCTGAAAATGAAATACAGGCATGTGACAAGTCTCTCATCACTATTTTGATATCTGACTTATCCTCTGATAGTACCTTTACTAAAATACCAGATATGATGCAGGGCTTATTAGAAGAAAGTCTATTTGTGCTTGTTACCTGTCGACATGAATTGCTAAGAGATGAATATGCTTCAGAAGTGGTTTATTTGCAGTACCATTGAATGACATTGTTCTCATTTTTCAGAAGAAGCTAAAATTAGGAACTTAGAGAATAAAATAAATAAAGGATCAAACATTCTGCACAAATCAACCTCTCTTATGAAGAAGTTTCTTCTCAAAGGTAACATAGTCCCTGACATATAGATGTGTAAAACAGAACTCTGTTCTTTTCTCACCATTTCTATTTTCCAGTGTCCTCAACAAGTGGACTCTCTTCTTAATCTCATTGTACTTTTACTATTAAATTGTTCTTATCTTCCTTATTTTTTCTTTACTTGACTTATTCTATTAAAATGAACGTTTATGAGATATTAAATATCAGCCAAGGCTGATTCAGACAGAATCTATTCATGGTTCTTCAGTGTCATAGCTGATTAGACACTGCCTAATAACAACATAGCTGAAAGACAGGCTGTCTTCAGAAATCGTTATTGAAAGACCTTGTTCTCATTTTTCAGAGCGATTTAAGTCTAAAGAGAAAATAACGAAAAGAAAGATTGTTGATAAAAGTAAACACCCTCTGCCCATGTCAACCACCACTACAAAAGTTCGAAAAGGTAAGGGAGTGTCTGCAGCACAGATATGAGCTCTGTGCCCATCCTACTGTTTCTACCCATCTCCTAACCTCCACTGAACAACCAATACTGTGGGCATAGCATGCATTCCATGCTGGAACATGTAGATACATTTGTATCCTTCATCCCTTACGTCTTACCTTTTTTGTAGGATACTCTTAAAGGAGAAGGTGCTGTCACTTCTTACAATGCCCTCTAAATCTTTAGTGTTAAGTCAAGAGTTGGCCATCAGAGCTGTGGTGTCATTGTTCTTAATTGTCTTACTTGCTTATGTTTCTATAAAATATAAGAGTGTGTGGTTGCTGGATAATGGGTGTTTTAAGAGACTGGCAGTTTATTTGAAAATTACAGCTAATAGTTTTGCCAGTAAACAAAAACCTATTTCTAATTATCTTCTCCAGAAATACTTTAGAAATTTGAAATGTAAGTGTTGACTTACATTGTTAATAGTCATTGCAATACTACATTTAAGAAATAAAGTGTTCTAGAAAAGTGCCTAGAATCACAACAATATTTTGCGGAAATATGAAGTAGTCCATATGAAAATTCACATGAACCTTAGAGATCATAATAGTCTAAATAATCAAAAAGAGAGAGATAGAATAAAATAAAGACTTTATAACTTCAAAACTCACTAACAAGGTACAGCAGTGAAGGCATCATGATTCTGACTTCCACACAGGTGGCATTTTCTTGATTAATGATTGATGTGGCCTACTCACCATAGGTGATACCACCCCAGGCAGGTAGTCCTTAGTTGCATAAGAAAAGCAAACTGAGTGAGCTGTGAAAAACAAGCCAGTAAACAGAATTCCTCCTTAGTCTCTGTTCCAGTTTCTCTCTCAGCTTCCTGCCCTCCTTGTGTTTCTGCCTTGGCTTCTACCTATGAGTGAACGATTAGACTCTATAAGTCAAATAATCCCTTTCTTCCTTTAATCATGGTCTTTATCACATTAATAGAAAGAAAACTAGAACATAAGGCTAGACAGTGTCTATTCCAGACTCTTAAGTTTGTACCTAAATACTTGAGAACACCTACTTGCAATACAATGAATGACTTTGTTCTCACTTTTTAGGGAAATCTAAAATTCGTAACCTAGACAAGTCAATTATTAGAGGAAAAAGTCTTCTGAACAAATCAACCTCTGCTATAAAGAAACCAGTGCTCAAAGGTAAGGAAGTTGCTGGCATCCTGATTCGTGAAACAGAACTCTTTCTTTTCTCACTGCTTCTATTTTCCAGTAACCTCAACCTCTGGGCCCTTCCAACATACAGCAAATATTATGAAAACAGAGTCTGTTCCAGTATTTCTGTAAATAGACACCTGTGTGTGTTGGGGTGGGGGTTGTTCTGCACAGTAATGTGATTCTATGCAGATTTCTTCTTGCTTCTGACCTAGGTAAATTTGTCTCTCATATCCTTAATATTCTCCATGATGTTCTGATGTGAAAATGATTGAGGCTTCTACACTAGTTCCTTTTTAAGACACCCTTACATTTTTGTGATCATGACTACAATCAATGATGCAATCATTCAACGCTACACATTTTTCTACTGCCACTTTGTGTGTGGGCAGTAGTTGCATTCAGGACATGCCTGCCTTTAACTCAATATTAAGATATATATATATATATATATATATCTTCTACATATCTATCCTAGGATGAATGTAATTTTTAGTTTTGACAGTAAGTACATGAGTACATGAGAAAACTGTTTCCTGGTTCTTAGCACTAGACACGTTAGGAATTAAAAATGTTAAAAACAATAAATTATACAAGTCAGTTGACAATAGCATAAAAAATTACCTAAAAACGATGGTAAAATCCCTAGGGCCTCAGCAATAAGTTGTAAAACTGGAAAATTCCATGGGGAGGAGGGGAGGTTGTAGAGATGGATCAGTGTTTTTTGTTTGTTTGTTTGTTTGTTTGTTTGAATATTTTTTATTTACAGTTCAAATGTTATTCCCTTTCTCTGTTTCCCGGCCATAAGCTCCCTATCCCATCTCGCTCCCCTTCTTCTGTAAGGGTGTTCCCCCTCCCCAACCACCCCACTTCCACCTCTCACACCCCCCCCGACATTCCTCTACAGTGGGGGCTCCAGCCTTGGCAGGACCAAGGACTTCTCCTCCCATTGGTGCCCAAAAAGGCCATCCTCTGCTACATATGCAGCTGGAGCCATGGGACTGTCCATGTGTAGTCTTCGGGTAGGGGTTTAGTCCCTGGGAGTTCTGGTTGGTTGGTATTGTTGTCTTTATAAGGGTGCAAGACCCTTCAGTTCTTTCAATCCTTTCTTTAATTCCTACAATGGGGACCCCATTCTCAGTTCAATGGTTTGCTGCTAGCATTTGCCTCTGTATTTGTCTTGTTCTGGCTGAGACTCTCAGGATACAGCTATATCAGGCTCCTGTCAGCATACACTTCTTGGCTTCATCAATATTGTCTAGGTTTGGTGGATATACATACATATATATATATGTGTGTGTGTGTGTGTGTGTGTGTGTGTGTGTGTGTGTGTGTGTGTGTGTGTGATGGATATATATGATGTATCCTCAGGTGGGGTAGGCTCTGAAAGGTCATTCCTTCAGTCTCTGCTCCAAACTTTGTCTCCACATCCCCTCTTGTGAATATTTTTGTTCCCCCTTTAATAAGGAGTGAAGCAGAAAAGACTACACTCTGCCCACATTTCTGACTCCATAGGAAAACACCTAATGCCATCTGGGACCCGGGTGAACAGGGGCTCCAGGAAAAGGCATCGCAGGCCCTCCTGGTTGTCGCCGCCCTCACCGAGAGCTCAAAAGCAGCCCTCCTCGAGCAACGTGAGCAGTGGGACCACAGGTAAGACCAACTTTTCTGCTCCAAGAGACCTGCCTGGTGGATTCAGGACACACAGGGGCAAAATTCCTCTGGGACCAGACACTTCCAGCTTTTAGCTGGAGCCCCAACTCCACTGATCCCGGCCCACAGCTCACTGCTCCCAAACCCCCTGGGAGAGAGAGCTCACCGCCCAGACAGGTGGCACTCCTGAGACTGCAGAGTGGGAGAGACCACCAATACTGCCCATCCTTGCCCACATCCCTGGCCCAAGAGTAAACTGTTTATGGCCTCTAGGAACCAGTAGATAAGGGCACTCCAACAGCAGATCCCCCACAGTCCAGAAACCACCCGGAACTTAAGTGAACCAGTCAACAGTTCTCTGCACACAAATCCCCTGGGAGGGAGAGCTAAACCTTCAGAGGGGCAGACAAGCCTGGGAAGCCAGAAGAGACTACACTCTGCCCACATTTCTAACTCCAGAGGAAAACACCTAATGCCATCTGGGACTCTGGTGCACGGGGGGCTCCGGGAAAAGGCAACACAGGCCCTCCTGGTTGCAGCCCTCACGGACAGCTAAAAAGCAGCCTCCCACTAGCAACTTGAGCCACGGGACCATAGGTAAGACAAACTTTTCTGCTCCAAGCGACCTGCCTGGTGGACTTAGGACACAGGCCCACAGGAACAGCTGAAGACCAGTAGACAGGAAAGACTACACGTCCAAGGGCAGAACACTCTGTTCCCATAACTGGCTGAGAGAAAACAGGAAAACAGGTCTACAGCACTCCTGACACACAGGCCTATAGGACAGTCTAACCACTGTCAGAAATAGCAGAACAAAGTAACACCAGAGATAATCTGATGGCAAGAGGCAAGCACAGGAACCCAAGAAACAGATACCAAGACTACATGGCATCATCAGAGCCCAATTCTCCTACCAAAGCAAACACTGAATATCCAAACACACCAGAAAAGCATGATCTAGATTTAAAATCGCATTTGATCATGATGCTGGAAGACTTCAAGAAAGACATGACGAACTCCCTTAGAGAAACGCAGGAAAACATAAATAAACAAGTAGAAGCCAATAGAGAGGAATCACAAAAATCCCTGAAAGAATTCCAAGAAAAAACAATCAAACAGGTGAAGGAATTAAAAATGGAAATAGAAGCAATAAAGAAAGGACACAGGGAAACAATGCTGGATATAGAAAACCAAAGGAAGAGACAAGGAGCCATAGATGGAAGCATCACAAACAGAATATAGGAGATAGAAGAGAGAATCTCAGGAGCAGAAGATTCCATAGAAATCAATGACAAAACGGTCAAAGAAAATGTAAAACGGAAAAGGCTACTGGTCCAAAACATACAGGAAATCCAGGACTCAATGAGAAGATCAAACCTAAGGATAATAGGTATAGAAGAGAGTGAAGGCTCCCAGCTCAAAGGACCAGTAAATATATTCAACAAAATCACAGAAGAAAACTTCCCTAACCTAAAGAAAGAGATGCCCATAAACATACAAGAAACCTACAGAACTCCAAATAAATTGGACCAGAAAAGAAACTCCTCCCGTCACATAATAGCCAAAACACCAAATGCACAAAATAAAGAAAGAATATTAAAAGCAGTAAGGGAAAAGGGTCAAGTAACATATAAAGGCAGACCTATCAGAATCACACCAGATTTCTCACCAGAGACTATGAAAGCAAGAAGATCCTGGACAGATGTCATACAGACCCTAAGAGAACACAATTGCCAGCCCAGATTACTGTATCCTGCAAAACTCTCAATTAACATAGATGGAGAAACCAAGATATTCCATGACAAAAACAAATTTACACAATATTTTTCTACAAATCCAGCACTACAAAAGATAATAAATGGTAAAGCCCAACATAAGGAGGCAAGCTACACCCTAGAAAAAGCAAGAAACTAATCATCTTGGCAACAAAACAAAGAGAAGAAAAGCACACAAACATAATCTCACATCCAAATATGAATATAACAGGAAGCAATAATCACTATTCCTTAATATCTCTCAACATCGATGGTCTCAACTCCCCAATAAAAAGACATAGATTAACAAACTGGATACGCAATGAGGACCCTGCATTCTGCTGCCTACAGGAAACACACCTCAGAGACAAAGACAGACACTACCTCAGAGTGCAAGGCTGGAAAACAACTTTCCAAGCAAATGGTCGGAAGAAGCAAGCTGGAGTAGCCATTCTAATATCGAATATAATCGATTTTCAACTAAAAGTCATCAAAAAAGATAAGGAAGGACACTTCATATTCATCAAATGAAAACTCCACCAAGATGAACTCTCAATCCTAAATATCTATGCTCCAAATACAAGGGCACCTATATACATAAAAAAAAAAAAAAACCTTACTAAAGCTCAAAACACACATTGCACCTCACACAATAATAGTAGGAGATTTCAACACCCCACTCTCATCAATGGACAGATCATGGAAACAGAAATTAAACAGAGACATAGACAGACTAAGAGAAATCATGAACCAAAGGGATTTGAAAGATATTTACAGAACATTCTATCCTAAACAGAAGGATATACCTTCTTCTCACCACCTCATGGTACTTTCTCCAAAATTGACCATATAACTGGTCATAAAACAGGCCTCAAAAGATACAGAAAAATGGAAATAATTCCATGCGTCCTCTCAGACCACCATGGGCTAAAGCTCGTCTTCAATAACAATAAGGGAAGAATGCCCACATATATATGGAAGTTGAAAATGATCTACTCAATGATAACCTGGTCAAGAAGAAATAAAGAAAGAAATTAAAGACTTCTTAGAATTTAATGAAAATGAAGTACAACATACCGAAACTTATGGGACACAATGAAAGCTGTGCTAAAAGGAAAACTCATAGCTCTGAGTGCCTGCAGAAAGAAAGAGGAGAGAGCATATATCAGCAGCTTGACAGCACACCTAAAAGCTCTAGAGCAAAAAGAAGCAAATACACCCAGGAGGAGTAGACGGCAGGAAATAATCAAACTCAGAGCGAAATCAACCAAGTAGAAACAAAAAGGACCATAGAAAGAATCAACAGAACCAAAAGTTGGTTCTTTGAGAAAATCAACAAGATAGATAAACCCTTAGCCAGACTAACGAGAGGACACAGAGAGTGTGTCCAAATTAACAAAATCAGAAATGAAAAGGGAGACATAACTACAGATTCAGAGGAAATTCAAAAAATCATCAGATCATACTACAAAAGCCTATATTCAACAAAACTTGAAAATCTGCAGGAAATGGACAATTTCCTAGATAGATACCAGGTACCAAAATTAAATCAGGAACAGATAAACCATTTAAACAACCCCATAACTCCTAAGGAAATAGAAGCAGTCATTAAAGATCTCCCAACCAAAAAGAGCCCAGTCCAGACAGGTTCAGTGCAGAATTCTATCAGACCTTCATAGAAGACCTCATACCAATATTATCCAAACTATTCCACAAAGTTGAAACAGTTGGAGCACTACCTAATTCCTTCTTTGAAGCCACAATTACTCTTATACCTAAACCACACAAAGACCCAACAAAGAAAGAGAACTTCAGGCCAATTTCCCTCATGAATATCAATGCAAAAATACTCAATAAAATTGTGGCAAACCGAATCCAAGAGCACATCAAAACAATCATCCACCATGATCAAATAGGCTTCATCCCAGGCATGCAGGGATGGTTTAATGCACGGATAACCATCAACATGATCGATTATATAAACAATCTGAAAGAACAAAACCACATGGTCATTTCAAAAGATGCTGAGAAAGCATTTGACAAAATTCAACACCCCTTCATGATAAAAGTCCTGGAAAGATAGGAATTCAAGGCCCATGCCTAAACATACTAAAAGCCATATACAGCAAACCAGTAGCTAACATTAAACTAAATGCAGAGAAACTTGAAGCAATCCCACTAAAATCAGGGACTAGACAAGGCTGCCCACTCTCTCCCTACTTATTCAGTATAGGTCTCAAAGTCCTAGCCAGAGCAATCAGACAACAAAAGGAAATCAAAGGATACAGATTAGAAAGGAAGAAGTCAAAATATCACTATTTGCAGACAATAAGACTATATATTTAAGGGATCCCAAAAGTTCCAACAGAGAACTACTAAACATGATAAACACCTTCAGCAAAGTGGCTGGGTATAAAATTAACTCAAATAAATCAGTAACCTTCCTCTACACAAAAGAGAAACAAGCCGAGAAAGAAACTAGGGAAACGACACCCTTCATAATAGTCCCAAATAATATAAAGCACCTTGGTGTGACTTTAATCAAGCAAGTGAAAGATCTGTATTATAAGAACTTCAAGACACTGAAGAAAGAAATTGAAGAAGACCTCAGAAGATGGAAAGATCTCCCATGCTCATGGATTGGCAGGATTAACATAGTAAAAATGGCCATTTTACCAAAAGCGATCTACAGATTCAATGCAATCCCCATCAAAATACCAATCCAATTCTTCAAAGAGTTAGACAGAACAATTTGCAAATTCATCTGGAATAACAAAAAACCCAGGATAGCTAAAATTATCCTCAACAATAAAAGGACTTCAGGGGGAATCACTATCCCTGAACTCAAGCAGTATTACAGAGCAATAGTGATAAAAATTGCATGGTATTGGTACAGAGACAGAGAGATAGACCAGTGGAATAGAATTGAAGACCCAGAAATGAACCCACGCACCTATGGTCACTTGATTTTTGACAAAGGAGCCAAAACCATCCAATGGAAAAAAGATAGCATTTTCAGCAAATGGTGCTGGTTCAATTGCAGGTCAGCATGTAGAAGAATGCAGATCGATCCATGCTTATCACCCTGTACAAAGCTTAAGTCCAAGTGGATCAAGGACCTCCACATCAAACCAGATATACTCAAACTAATAGAAGAAAAAGTGGGGAAGCATCCTGAACACATGGGCACTGGAGAAAATTTCCTGAACAAAACACCAATGGCTTATGCTCTAAGATCAAGAATCGACAAATGGGATCTCATAAAACTGCAATGCTTCTGTAAGGCAAAGGACACTGTTGTTAGGACAAAATGGCAACCAACAGATTGGGAAAAGATCTTTACCAATCCTACAACAGATAGAGGGGCTTATATCCAAAATATACAAAGAACTCAAGACGTTAGACCACAGGGAGACAAATAACCCTATTAAAAAATGGGGTTCAGAGCTAAACAAAGAATTCACAGCTGGGGTTGGGGATTTGGCTCAGTGGTAGAGTGCTTGCCTAGCAACCGCAGGGCCCTAGGTTCGGTCCCCAGCTCCGAAAAAAAGAAAAAAAAAAAAAAAGAATTCACAGCTGAGGAATGCCGAATGGTTGAGAACCGCCTAAAGAAATGTTGTAAGGGAAATGCAAATCAAAACAACCCTGAGATTTCACCTCACACCAGTCAGAGTTGCTAAGTTCAAAAACTCAGGTGACAGTAAATCCTGGTGAGGATGTGGAGAAAGAGGAACACTCCTCCATTGTTCGTGGGATTGCACACTGGTACAACCATTGTGGAAATCAGTCTGGAAGTTCCTCAGAAAATTGGACATTGAACTACCTTAGGACCAGCTATACCTCTGTTGGGCATATACCCAAAAGATGCCCCAACATATAACAAAGATACATGCTCCACTATGTTCATAGTAGCCTTATTTATAATAGCCAGAAGCTGGAAAGAACCCAGATGCCCTTCAACAGAGGAATGGATAGAGAAAATGTGATACATCTACACAATGGAATATTACTCAGCTATCAAAAACAATGACTTTATGAAATTCATAGGCAAATGGATAGAACTGGAAAATATCATCCTGAGTGAGGTCACCCAATCACAGAAAAACACACATGGTACGCACTCATTGATAAGTGGCTATTAGCCCAATTGCTTGAACTACCCTAGATGCACAGAACACATGAAACTCAAGAAGGATGACCAAAATACGAATGCTTCACTCCTTCTTTAAAAGGGGAACAAGAATACCTTTGGCAGGGAATAGGGAGGCAAAATTTAGAACAGAGACCGAAGGAACACCCATTCAGAGCCTGCCCCACATGTGGCCCATACATATACAGTCACCAAACTAGATAAGATGGATGAAGCAAAGAAGTGCAGGCCGACAGGAACCAGATGTAGATCTCTCCTGAGAGACACAGCCAGAATACAGCAAATACATAGGCTAATGCCAGCAGCAAACTACTGAACTGAGAATGGGACCCCCGTTGAAGGAATCAGAGAAAAGACTGAAAGAGCTTGAAGGATATTGAGACCCCATATGAACAACAATGCCAACCAACCAGAGCTTCCAGGGACTAAGCCACTACCCAAAGACTATACATGGACTGACCCTGAACTCCAACCTCATAGGTAACAATGAATAGCCTAGTAAGAGCACCAGTGGAAGGGGAAGCCTTTGGTCCTGCCAAGACTGAACCCCCAGTGAATGTGATTGTTGGGGGGAGGGTGGTAATTGGGGGGAGGATGGGGACGGGAAGCTGATATAGAAGGGGAGTGGGAGGGGCTAGGGGGATGCTGACCTGGAAATCGGGAAGGTGAATAACAATCGAAATGTAAATAAGAAATACTCAAGTTAATAAAGATTAAACAAAAAAAAGGAGTGAAGCATCTGCACTTTGGTCATCCTTCTTGAGCTTCATGTGGTCTGTTGATTGTATCTTTGAGCTTTTGTGCTAATATTCACTTATCAGTGAGTGCATACATACCATGTGTGTGTGTATGTGTGTGTGTGCGTGTGTGTGTGTGTGTGTGATTGGCTTACCTCACTCAGGTTGATATTTTCTAGTTCATTCATTTGCCTATGAATTTTATGAAGTCATTGTTTTTGATAGCTGAGTAGTACTTCATTGTGTACATGTACCACATTTTCTGTATCCAGTCATCTGTTGAAGAGCATCTGGGTTCTTTCTAGCTTCTGGCTCTTATAAATAAGCTTCTATGAACATAGTGGAGTGGAGCATGTGTCTTTATTGTATGTTGGAGCATCTTTTGGGTATATGCCCAGGAGTGGTGTAGATGGGTACTCAGGTAGTACTATGTCCAATTCTCTGAGGAACCTCCAGACTGATTTCCACAGTGGTTGTACCTTGCAATCTCACCAACAATCGAGGAGTATTCCTCTTTCTCCACATCCTTGCCAGCATCTGTTGTCATGCAAGTGCTTGATCATCATCATGAGATCTGATTTTAAATCCAAATCTTGCTTTTCTGGTGTTTGAATATCCAGTATTAGCTTTGGTGGGAGAACTGGCCTCTGATGATGCCAAGTAGTCTTGGTTTCTGTTCCTAAGATTCCTGAGCTTGCCTCTCACCATCAGGTTGTCTCCATTGTTTGCTTGTCTTCCTGTCTCCGACAGTGGCTTGACCTTCTATGTGTCAGCACTCCTGTAGACCTGTGTTTGTTTTTCATCCAAATCTGGGAACAGAGAGCTGCTCCTCAGTTTATGTGTCCTGAAGCCTCCAGGTGGGTCCCTTAGAGCAGAGCAGTTGGTCTTATCTCTGCTGTCAGGTGTGTCAACGCTCCAGGTGACTGGCTTTCAGCTCTGTGCTCAGGCAGAAACCAGAAGGGTCCTGCCCCTGACTGCTCCTAGGTTCCTGTATGTAGAGGGCACTAGGTAGGTTCCTCTTGGGCCAGAAATGTGAGCAGAAGTGGAGGTCTCTCTCCCCTGAGCTCTCAGGATTGTCCGTACTTTTGAAAGTCGAGCTATCTCCTACAGGGGATTTGGGTACAGAGAGGATGGATCAGTGTTTTAAGGGTTTGCAATTCAAGAAAGAAGATCCCTGTAACCTGTGTATAAAGCAGCATGCAGGCAACAACCCATCTGTAATCCTATATTGCAAGGCATAGACAAGATCCTCAGAACACACTGCCTATCAAGATAAGCCACATAATCTGGCTCTGAGTTTGATCAATAGACACTGCCTCAGTGAATAGGAGGAAGGAGTGAAGGAAAAAGATTCTCCACAAACACCTCACACCACAGAAAGGACAGGGTATGTGTGTACAAATACCTGTACAAAATACATGCAAGTATGCATATATGCAAATAACAGCACCCCAATGTGTATGTGTTAAAAGAGAACAAGGGAAAATCCATTTTGAATACATATGGAATCTTGATACAGTGCTGCAGTTAAATTAATTGTGAAAACCCTGAAAAGAATCACATTTCATAATTGCAGAGCTTACTACAGAGCTAGAGTAATGAAAGCACTGTGGTTCTCAAAAAGGCAGATAAGCAAGGCCAATAAAATCAAAGAGAATGCCAGAGGTACAGAAATGTGATGACAAATCTTGGTTAACTTGACTACATCTGAAATCAACTCAAGCAGTTGGAATGTCTAATGTTTGTGAAGCTTCCTTCCTTCCTTCCTCCCTCCCTCCCTCCCTCTCTCTCTTTCTTTCTTTGTTTCTTCCTTCCTTCCTTTCTTTCTTTCTTTCTTCCTTCCTTCCTTCCTTTCTTTCTTTCTTTCCTTCTTTGTTTCTTCCTTCCTTCTTTTCTTTCTTTCTTTCTTACTTTCTTTCTTTCTTTCTTTTTTATTGGATCATTTGAGGTGAGAAGGCTCACCCTAAATCTGGCCCATACCTTCAAATGCTAGACAACATAAGAAGACAAGGAAGAAGAAGACTTTTGCTTTTCGCCTGCTTATATTCATTCTCACTGCCAAAGTCATCTGTCCTGCTACTGAGGCATTCCTTTGCTGGTGTAAGAACTCACTTCTTCAGGATTCTAACATAGTCTGACTGAGTTCTGGCAGTCCTCTAGAAATCCTCCAGAATTCCAGCATCCAGCTTCAAGGACTGAATAACTTCCAGATTATCATCATTTCTATCAGGAGACAGTTATTGTTAAACAAGCCAGTCCACAGCATGTAAGGTACTCTAACAAATCCTCCTTCAATAAATACATATCAGTTATGTTTCTTTAGAGAGCCCTACTAATAAAATCAATATTTCATTAGGAATCAGTTTAATAATATGTTCATTTAATAGCACAATGTCATTATACCCATAAATCAATGCAATCCTCAAGATAATTGCTCTAAAGGGGCTAGAAAGAGTGTAAGACCTAAAGGCAGTGGATGACTGCAAAGAAACATTTACTTATGGACACAGCAGGGCATGTATACATGAACTCACAGCATTTGTGACAGCATCAAACCTGTGCAAACTCCAATCACACCAAATCCCACGACACAAAGTTAGGAAAAGGGAGTGAATTAGAGAAGAATTAAGGAAAGGAATGAATATGTTCAAAACACATTGTATGAAACTCAAAGAACTAGTGAAGAATAGGAGAAGGAGGAGAAAGGAGAGGAGAATAGAGAGGAGAGGAAAGGAGAGGAGAGGAAGAGGAGAGGAGAGGAAGAGGAGGAAGTGAAAGAAGAGAAGAGAAAAGAAGAGGGGAGGGGAAAAGGAGGGTGGACAGGAAGAGGAAGAAGAGGAGAAAGAGGAAGAGGAGGAAAGAGGAGGTTATTTCAGAAATAAACTGCCATCTATATGGTCAATAATACTAAGACTATTTAATAGGAAAAGGCAATCTAGTGGAATGGTACAGGAAAAACATAATATCCCCAAACATGAAGGATGCCTGAGCCCTTAAAATATACATGAAAGTATTTCAATATAAATCAAAATTCTTACAAGTGAAAGCTAAACTGTAAAATAATAGAAAAATATATAGGGGAAACCTAGAAGATAATGGATATAGCTGTGCGTTTCATAGTTGACATAAATCACAGCCAAAAAGGAAAGGGGTTCATCAGAATAAAATTTTTGACATTGTTTTAAAGAGACAGCTATAGTGTAAAAACCCCTTAGGACCATGTCCTTAGAATAGGCTTTGTATACTACCAGGGGTGTAGTCCCTCTCATGGAGCTGCCCTCAAATTCAAGGACAAGTAGTTGGATAGCTCCAAAATAATTGTGCAACTATTGTACCAATGAACACACTTTGCTGCATAGTCATATTATGGGTTACCCAGTACATAACTGGTTGAGACCATTAGTGAGTTTTCTCCCCCAACATCATGAATAGTCTCATCTTGTTCTCTCCGTGTCCTGGATAAAGTGTGTGTTATACTAGCCAGTCAAGTCTCATCATCTACTTCTAGTTGGCCATAAAGAGCCATAGCTATAGTCTGTATTCTTTGGGGAGCTTTTATACCTCTCTAACCAACCACTTAAATGGGGCTTTATATATTGCTATCCAAATGGCTCAGGAAACATTGAATAAGAGATATCACACACAATTTAAGAGCAGGAGGATGGGAGTCATTGTTAGGAATTGCTTCCATGAAGATTCGACATTGCCGTTGCAGCCATGAACACACACAAGTTATACAAACTAGCCAGAATTAGGTCTTTCAATCATTCATCAAAAATAGAAGACTTGTCAATGAGACTTGGCCCATTCTAAGGACCCAGTGACTGTTAATGCTTGTAGGAGGAGATTGTGTCATTTTTTTTCCATATTGTATCCACTATGAGACTATTGTGAAGAATATTCATGAGAGAAATCAACCCCAACTACAAAGAGATAACATTCCTTGGGTTTTGTAAGGTTATTGGAGAGAAAAGGAGAAATTAAAGTAAAAAGTGAAAGAAAGAAAAATATTGACATTTGAAAGTGTGAGAGATTGGGAGAGCAGTCCTGTGGGTGCAGCTTTTAATCCCAGCTCCTTGGGAGGCTGATACAAGAGAATAAGTTCACATCCAGCCTGAGTAACATGGTGAGACCATGTCTCAAAGTTGTCAGAAGCAAGAGGGTAGTATTAATGTAGTTCAAGGATATTATGTCTTTCCTGCACCACTGTACCACACTGCCTTTACCCATTAAGTCACCTTGGTATACTTCACCATGTAGATGACAGTTTATTTCTGAGGTCACCTCCACTTCCTTCTTCATCTCCTTCCTCTTCCTCTTTCTTTGCATAAAAAATAACCAGGTTCAATTACCTGTACTCAAAACAAACAGGAAAGAAGAACAAATGTTGGTAAGGATTTCAAGAAATTATAAACATGGGGTAGAGGAGTCAGCGTGTAAAGGTGCTTACCACTAACCTGACACATGCTTTCCATTCTCATAACACATGCTAGAAACAGAGATCCTGCCTGTCCTTTTACCTCCACAGCCACAAATAAATGAACTATAATTTAATGTCTTCAGAATGAAAAAGAAATTTAACTTACTAAATTGGTTTCCTCCAGAGCATCTAACTTTGAATAAGAAGGGAAAGTCCTGAGTGCACACCGTTCACACAAGCACTTGCCTGGGTGAACTGACATTTGAATGTTTCAGTTTTGTGCAAGAAATACAATGCGGAAATAGAAAGCATTCTTTATTCTTGTAAATTTGCCCAACTAAAACTCTCTAAAAGAATCATATTCTACTTCATTTCAGCATGTGTTCCAGTAGAGAGATATTAAATCTATGTTTTTTAAGTTTTGTTTTAGTTCATGTGTATATGTTTTCCTGAATGTATAAAACTCTTCATATGCATCTCTAATTATAAGAAACATTCTGGTTTTATAGTTCTGTGCAGTAACCAAATCCTGTGCATAGATCCTTCTTATCTCCAGCCAGTTAAATTGATCGATTCCTTTCAAATCTCGCACCTTTAATTTTGTGCATAATATGCTGAAATCAGAATATGTCATATCTCCTCAGTGGCTCCTTTTCATGTCACATATATCTGTTGTTGTAAACACAATCAAAAGCCTAGTAACTATCACTGCACAGTTTTTATAATACATGTTTATACCTATACAGTAAAGAATGTGAGCGAGATTGTTGGATCCAGTTCATGTATGCTTTTAATTCCACATATACTGCACAAAGTATCTACGTAACCATTCTAGAATGATTGTAGTTAGTAGCTTAGCAGTTGCTGCCTGAGAAAACTGTGTCCTGATTCTTGGATCTGTATTTCTTATGAATTGAAAATATTAAGAAGATACATTACACTGACCAGCTACCAAAAGCACAGAGAGTAAGTTAGAGTCTAAAAGACATCCCCAGAATTCAAGGACATGTTGTAGATCAATCAGCAGTTTAAGTGTTAAGTGGCTAGTGTCCACTTACATAGCTAAGTGAGATCAGGACTCAAATTTTTCAGTGAAAAAGACAGTGGAAATGGAAGCGATACATGGGTGGAAAAATAGCCTTGTATACAAAATGCATAGGTGCAGGTCCCAGTAATTTAAACAATCAAGAAAACCAACAAATATTGGCAAAGACATCAATTTACAGCCAGAGATGCATGGTACCACCTCACTTTCAACAGACTTGAGCAGCCTTCTCTCTATGTCCCTGCCATTTGCCTTAGAGGTGGCTTAACAGTCTCAGCAACCCCCATCTACATTTTATTCTCTGACTAAAGAGAAATGTTTCATGGGGTTTTCCATTTCTGTTTGTATTACTTTTAAAAATCTATTTTTAAACTTTTACAGTGTGGTCCAATTCCTCTACTTTGTCTTTCATCCCCAATTCTCTGTTCCCTATATGAGCCATTCTAGAGGTGAAGCTTTCCACAGAGGTTTTTACTTGGCTTATTCAGTTTTTTATTTCCATTGCCATTTTGGTTTTCTTCAGCCATTCTATCTGTGTTCTACATCATGTATTGAGCTCCACATTTCATTGGAAATCTCTGCTTTTGTCCTTTTGATGTAAATTCACATATTCCTTGAATTGTTTGAAAATGCTCACAATCATTCTTTATAATTCTTTGAAGTAATTTCTATAGTTGCCATTATTATAGGATTAGTGATTTGTGGAGAAGAGATCCTGTATTGGTTTATCATGTTTCTGTATCTGCACTAGGATCTGCATATTTAGAATTAGTTCATTGATATTTTTTCTTTCTTTTGTACGTTTAGTTTAAAAACTCTGGTTGTTTTTTTTTTTTTCTTTCAGTGGTGGCATTTGCAGTACTGAGAAAAAGGCTAAGTCCTATGAGGGTTGAAGTTTCCCTTCCCTCTGTGGGAATCGTATTTAGATCCATAGGTTTCATCTGGCATTTTCCTCTAATTGTTAGGTCTTGTCAAGAGTCATCTAGAGCCTCCTACCTGTTTCTTAAGCTTTCCCTGTGATCTGTGGAACCCTTCACACACCTGAGGTGTGTAACAAATCTGGTCCCTAACCTGGTTTCTTAGATCACTCTGGAGCTTCTGGAACATGTGGGATGTTGTTAGCACCAGCAGTCCTAACATAGAATAGAATATGAACTCCACTTTTCTACAGAAGTCGCTGGGAATTGTGGTCCCATTTATAAAATATCTTCTAATTAGCCCACATGCTGCTGTTTGTTTGCAGTTGTATTCAAATACACATTAAATCTATTATTATCATACTTTCTTTTTAATAGCATTCAAATATGCTCACACAAGTATTTGTTAGTCTCTGACTAGAATCAGTCACTATAATTTTCTTCTTTTTTAAAATATTCTGTGTTCTTATTTGGGGAAATATACATATATACACATATATACATATGCAAAGAATCATGTGTGTGTGTGTGTGTGTGTGTGTGTGTGTGTGTGTGTGTGTGTGTGTCTATGAACACCATCAAAGTACAACACTACAGAGTTGGCTTTCACATTGGCATGGATTCTGGCTAAATAACTCAGGTTGCCAGGCTTTTGTGCCAAATGCCCTTTTAGGCCGAGACATCATCCCAGATCCCAAGTTTAGTTTACACTATGAGAATGCCACCATATTTTTTCTTTTATGTAGAGATAGTTCTGTGTAACATTCAAAATGGTTTTGTTCGTTGTGTTCTTTTCAAAATGAAGCCTCTGGCATTTGCATTTACCTCTTGTATACCTCCTTTGAGACAGAAATGTGCTATGAGGGAAAGGTTGTATCAGAGTTCCCATGTGAGACAGGAAGCTTCCTGAATGCCATCACCCTACTCTGTAAGTACTGCTATACACAACCACATTCAGCCTTCTTCTTCAAGAATCCTGTCTTACACTCTTATATAAATATTTACAATACACCAACTACCCAGAAAGAATAACACAGACAGAGTCCATCCTTGCAGGTTAAGTTACTTTATTTTAAAAACTAGAAAGGGTGATAAAGAAGCTGTATTTAGAAGGGGATTGACATTTATTTTGATGCTTTAAAATGTAAAAATTAGTCTCTTTCTAGTATCCTTGATTGACACTGTTCTTGTGTTTACAGAGCAGTCTAAACTTGAAAAATCACAAAAGAAATGTGATAACTGTTCAGATCTTTCAACATCTGGCTCCAGTAAACAAGAGCTTGAAGGTAAGGTTATAGGTGTAAGACAGACCAGTGAAATGAAACTCTGTGTTCCAGTTCCGTGGTTTCTATTGACTAGTGTACTTAACCTGTGGGCCCTTCCAACAAGCAACCAATGTAACAAGCACAGCAAGTATTCTATGATTTTGGTGTAAATAGGTTGGCATGCGGAGGACTTTGTGGATCGGTACAGTAAAGCATCCTGTGTGTGCATACCTTCCCTTAACATTAACTCTAGCAACTTGGCAGATTTCCTTCATCTCTCACAGCCTTAACTTTCTGCAAGTTGATCTGAAATAGAAGATACCATAATTTATTGAGAATCTCATTAATTGAGAAACTTTGGGTTTTTATTATTACAACCCCAATCAGTGGAGCTATAATATCATTGTACAGTTCTATTATGTTGCTTATGTTTATATGAAAAATACAAAGGGTCTGGGCTGGGCATAGAGCTGTCAGAATACTTGTGGTCCAGGTCTTGTAGGACCTGACATAAGATCCCCAGCACCACACACAAAAAACCATGCACAGTGCCTACATTTGGGGTACAGTGAGCCTTTCCCAAACACCAAGGTGGAGGGCTGGAAAGATAGCTCATTTATTTTGAGCATTTGCTGTTCTTCAACTTATAAATTCAATTCCTAGCACCCATTACAGGCAGCTTACAACTGCTTGTTACTCCAGATCCAAGGGATGTAACACCCTCTTCTTGCCTGGTAGGGTGGGAGGAATCCAAACACAAGTGGCACACACACACACACACACACACACACACACACACAGAGTGAGAGAGGTAGAGAGAGAGAGAGAGAGAGAGAGAGAGAGAGAGAGACTACCAATGAATAAATAATTTGAAACTAAGATAAATAATGATTGAGGAAAATACATGACATCCACCTTTGGCCTGTAGAAGGGTGACAGGAATAAAGGAAAAGAGTAAGAAAGAAATATGGGCGGTGTGATTGGGGAGTTAGCTCATAAATGGCTTATAATCCTAACTGGATCAGCAGAAGACAGTGGATCCCTGAGGTGTACTAACCAGTCTGCTCAAGCTAATCTGGGAGTTTGTGAGTTCTGCATCAAAGAGAAACCCTCTCTCGAAAGAAACAAAGGGAATAGCACAGGTGGAATGAAACTCAGTGTTCTCTGCTATCCACCACACATGCTCACTGATATAATATGGAAAATATACTGGAACACATATGCACATGGACCCACAGCATAAATACACCCACACTCACAACATCTTAATTAGTTAACTACCTAACTGATTAGAGTACGTAAGTAATGATAGTTCTGCCAGTAAGTACATAAAAAGACAAAAGAACCTACCTCCTTTCTATTAGCCATCATTTGCATTTGATGAACTGAAAATGCTAACAATATTAAATTGTGTATTTCTTTGGGGATTTTTTTTTTTGAGAAGGATCTCACTATATAGCCATTGAAAGGCCAAGAATTCACTATTTAGATCAGACTGGTCTTGAACTCTTAGAGTTCTACCTACTTATGCCCCTACTTAGGGGTAGCATTAAAGTCCTGTGTCACCATGTCTGGCATGAAATTATACTTTAGATGTCAAAAACACAGAACATGATTTAAAGAGACTGGAGAGTGTGAGAATCCCAAAGAGATTCAAAGACCTAAACAACAAAAAGAACTAAAATAAAATTTAGTGGAAGCCGTATATGATACTTAATTTTCCCATGTAATTTTGGATGAAAAGCAAAGATCTTCCTCTCTGTGATGGGATCTGGGCCTCATACATGTTAGGCATCTACTCTCCCAACTATGCCACACCCTAGCCATCTCTGTCCATTCTTGCACTGAATTCTCTATTATAGGAATAAAGTGTTCTGTGGAAAGGACTGTCATAGTCAAAATAATCATGAACAAACTAGGGACTTAAACTGCAACTTACATTTACAGTTTAGCTTCTTCTCGTCTTATTTCATTTTCCTACTGATTTTTAGAGTTACTACCCTGACATTCGTCTATAGTGTTTCTTTTGTTTTTTGAGATGAGTTGCTGTGTTTGAGAAGGCTGTCATCACACTGCATATGTTGGAAGACTGACAGGCTAGTGCCCATCTCCCTGCCTCGGTCTCCCAAGTGCTGGGATCTAAAGGGAGTGAACCCACACCATAATATTCTTTTGTAGCACATCAACTACCAAGCAAAAGTAGCTCAGACAGAATTTGTTTTGGTTACACTGCTTTTTTAGACTACTGAACACTTAAACGGAAGCTATGCTTTGAGAAGATTAAGAATTATTTAAAATATTAAAAATTGAAATTATTTTTCTGCTAGTATCATCCACTAATGTTCTTATTTTTAGGGCCACCTAAGCCTGGAAATGTAGCCAAGAAAGGTATTGATGATCCAAACAGTCTGAACTCTTTGACATCTCCCATAAGGAAGCCTATACTAAAAGGTAATGAAATATCTGTTGTACACATATGTGAAACAGAGCTCTGTTTCATTCCAACTATTTCCATTTACAAGTCTCTCCAACATGTCAGCTCCTCCAGCATACAGCTGACATTACAGGCTTTGAGCATATTCTTGTGCTCTTCCTGTGAACAGGAACATTGGAGGACTTTCTGTTTCTGTACACCAATTAGGATGCTGCCCTTATATACCCCTTACCACTAACCCAGGTCAGTTCTTGGCTCAAACCCTTAATATTTTTCCTGATGTTCTCAAATCGGGATATATCACACATCAATAGTTCCTTTTATAGTCAACTTTACATTTCCATTGTAAGCACAATGAAGTTATAAATATTGTCCCATGCATTTTTATTATATTACTTAGGTTTCTATGAAGTAGTTTTTAAAAGGGGTTGTTATATTAATAGCATATATAATTTTTAATTTAAAAAGGTATCACAAAACTATAATTTCCTAAAAATTATAGTTAGCAGTTGTGCCAATGTGCAATAGAAACCTATACCCAAGTATATTATCCATGACTAGACTTTTTATGGACTGGAAATATGACTACCATAAAAGTATTGATATATGTCAAAAATACAGAAAGTGATAAAAATATTCAGGAAAATTCCTATTAAAAGTTGAAAGAGCTCCCTTCCCCACTTGCTTAAACTATTAGCGCCTGAATCTCTGTCTCAGTGTCTGTTTCTGCGGGATCCACACTATTACTTAACATAGTTCATAAAGGCCTTCGGGTTGCTGCACTCACAGAGAGCTGAAACCCGGATCTGAGGAGCGATTTCAGGCCCGAGACCAGAAGTAAGACCAACTTTTCTGCTCCAAGCGAACTGCATGGTGGACTCAGGACACAGGCCCACAGGAACAGCTGAAGACCAGTAGACAGGAAAGACTACATGTCCGAAAGCAGAACACTCTGTTCCCATAACTGGATGAAAGAGAATAGGAAAAAAGGTCTACAGCACTCCTGACACACAGGTCTACAGGACGGTCTAACCACTGTCAGAAATAGCAGAACAAGGTAACAACAGAGACAATGTGATGGCAAGAGGCAAGTGCAGGAACCCAAGCAACAGAAACATCAGAGCCCAATTCTCCCACCAAAACAAACACTGAATATCCAAACACACCAGAAAAGCAAGATCTTGATTTAAAATCACATTTGATCATGATGATGGGGGACTTCAAGAAAGACATAAAGAACTCCCTTAGAGAAATGCAGGAAAACACAAATGAACAAGCAGAAGCCTACAGAGAGGAAATGCAAAAATCCCTGAAAGAATTACAGGAAAACACAATAAAAGAGGTGAAGGAATTAAAAATGAAAATAGAAGCAATAAAGAAAGCACAAAGGGAGAAAACCCTGGATATCCAAAAGGAAACCAAAGGAAGAGACAAGGAGCCGTAGATACAAGCATCACCATCAGAATGCAAGAGATAGAAGAGAGAATCTCAGGGGCAGAAGAATCCATAGAAATCATTGACACAACTGTCAAAAATGGTGTAAAATGGAAAAAGATACTAGCCCAAAACATACAGGAAATCCAGGACACGATAGAAGATCAAACCTAAGGGTAATAGCTATAGAAGAGAGTGAAGACTCCCAGCTCAAAGGACTAGTAAATATCTTCAACAAAATCATAGAAGAAAACTTTCCTAACCTAAAGAAAGATATGCCCATAAACATACAAGAAGCCTGCAGAACTCCAAATACATTGGACCAGAAAAAAAAAAAACTCCTCCAATCACATAATAGTCAAAACACCAAATGCACAAAACAAAGAAAGAATATTAAAAGCAGTAAGGGAAAAAGTTCAAGTAACATATAAAGGCAGACCTATCAGAATCACACCAGACATCTCACCAGAGACTATGAAAGCCAAAAGATCCTGGACAGATGTCATACAGATCCTAAGAGAACACAAATGCCAGCCCAGGTTACTGTATCCAGCAAAACTCTCAACATAGATGGAGAAACCAAGATATTCCATGACAAAACCAAATTTACACAATATCTTTCTACAAATCCAGCCCTACAAAGGATAACAAATAGTAACGCCCAACATAAGGAGGCAAGCTACATCCTAGAAAAAGCAAGAAACTAATCGTTTTGCAACAAAACAAAGAGAAGACAAGCACACAAACATAATCTAACGTCGAAACACGAATATAACAGGAAGCAACAATCACTATTCCTTATTATCTCGCAACATCAATGGACTCAATTCCCCAATAAAAAGACACAGATTAAAAAATTGGATACGCAATGAGGACCCAACATTTTTTTGCCTACAGGAAACACACCTCAGAGACAAAGAAAGACACTACCTCAGAGTAAAGGGCTAGAAAACAACTTTCCAAGCAAATGGTCTGAAGAAGCAAGCTGGAGTAGCCAATCTCATATTGAATAAAATCGATTTTCAACCAAAAGCCATCAAAAAAGATAAGGAAGGACACTTCATATTCATTAAAGGAAAAATCCACCAAGATGAACTCTCTGTTGCTTTGGTTCCTGCGCTTGCCTCTCGCAATCAGATTATCTCTGGTGTTATTTTGTTCTGCTATTTCTGACAGTGCCTAGACCGTCCTACAGGCCTGTGTATCAGGAGTGCTGTAGACCTGTTTTCCTGTTTTCTTTCAGCCAGTTATGAGAACAGAGTGTTCTGCTTTTGGGCATGTAGTTTTTCCTGTCTACTGGTCTTCAGCTGTTCCTGTGGGCCTGTGTCCTGAGTTCAGCAGGCAGGTTGCTTGGAGCAGAAAAGTTGGTCTTACCTGTGGTACCACGGCTCAAGTTTCCTCGTGGGGTGTTGTTTTTGAGCTCTCCATGCAAGATGAACTCTCAATCCTAAATATCTATGCTCCAAATACAAGGGCACCTACATACATAAAAGAAACCTTACTAAAGCTCAAAACACACATTGCACCTCACACAATAATAGTAGGAGATTTCAACACGCCACTCTCATCAATGGACAGATCATGGAAACAGAAATTAAATAGACATAGACAAACTGAGAGAAGTCATGAACCAAAGGGATTTAAAAGATATTTACAGAACACTCTATCCTAAAACACAAGGATATAGCTTCTTCTCACCACCTCATGGTACTTTCTCCAAAATTGACCATATAATTGGTCATAAAACAGGCCTCAACAGATACAGAAATATAGAAATAATCCCATGTGTCCTATCAGACCATCGTGGCTCAAGCTGGTCTTCAATAACAATAAGGAAAGAATGCCCATATATACATGGCAGTTGAAAGTGCTCTACTCAATGATAACCTGATCAAGGAAGAAATAAAGAAAGCAATTAAAGACTTCTTAGAATTTAATGAAAATGAAGGTACAACATACCCAAACTTATGGGACACAATGAAAGCTGTGCTAAGAGGAAAATTTGTAGCTCTGAGTGCCTGCAGAAAGAAACAGGAGAGAGCATATATCAGCAGCTTGACAGCACACCTAAAAGCTCTAGAACAAAAAGAAGCAAACACACCCAGGAGGAGTGAAATAACCAAGCAGAAACAAAAAGGACTATACAAAAGAATCAACAGAACCAAAAGCTGGTTCTTTGAGAAAATGAACAAAATAGATAAACCCTTAGCCAGACTAACCAGAGGACACAGAGAGTGTGTCCAAATTAACAAAATCAGAAATGAAAAGGGAGACATAACAACAGAGTCAGAGGAAATTCAAAAAATCATCAGATCCTACTACAAAAGCCTATATTCAACAAAACTTGAAAATTTGCAGGAAATGGACAATTTCCTAGACAAATAACAGGTACCGAAGTAAAATCTGGAACAAATGAACCATTTAAACAACCCCATAACTCCTAAAGAAATAGAAGCATTCATTAAAAGTCTCCCAACCAAAAAAAGCTCAGGTCCAGAAGGGTTCAGTGCAGAATTCTATCAGACCTTCATAGAAGGCCTCATACCAATACTATCCAAACTATTCCACAAAATTGAAACAATTGGAGCACTACCGAATTCCTTCTATGAAGCCACAATTACTCTTATACCTAAACCACACAAAGACCCAACAAAGAAAGAGAACTTCAGACCAATTTCCCTTATAAATATCAACGCAAAGATACTCAATAAAATTCTTGCAAACCGAATCCAAGAGCACATCAAAACAATCATCCACCATGATCAAGTAGGCTTCATTCCCAGGGATCAGGGATGGCTTAATATACGGAAAAACATCAACATAATCCACTATATCAACAAACTGAAAGAAGAAAACCACATGATCATTTTGTTAGATGCTGAGAAAGCATTTGACAAAATTCAACACCCCTTCATGATAAAAGTCCTGGAAAGAAGAGGAATTCAAGGCCCATATCTATACATAGTAAAAGCCATATACAGCAAACCAGTTGCTAACATTAAACTAAATGGAGAGAAACTTGAAGCAATCCCACTAAAATCAGGGACTAGACAAGGCTGCCCACCCTCTCCCTACTTATTCAGTGTAGGTCTCAAAGTCCTAGCCAAAGCAATCAGACAACAAAAGGAAATCAAAGGATACAGATTAGAAAGGAAGAAGTCAAAATATCACTATTTGCAGACAATAAGACTGTATATTTAAGGGATCCCAAAAGTTCCACCAGAGAACTACTAAACCTGATGTATACCTTCAGCAAAGTGGCTGGGTATAAAATTAACTCAAATAAATCAGTAGCCTTCCTCTACACAAAAGAGAAACAAGCCGAGAAAGAAACTAGGGAAATGACACCCTTCATAATAGTCCCAAATAATATAAAGCACCTTGGTGTGACTTTAATCAAGCAAGTGAAAGAGCTGTATGATAAGAACTTCAATCGTCCGAAGAAAGTAATTGAAGAAGATCTCAGATGATGGGAAGATCTCCCATGCTCATGTATTAGCAGGATGAATATAGTAAAAATGGTCATTTTACCAAAAGCGATCTACAGATTCAATGCAATCCCCATCAAAATTCCAACCCAATTCTTCATAGAGTTAGACAGAACGATTTGCAAATTCATCTGGAATAACAAAAAACCCAGGATAGCTAAAACTATCCTCAACAATGAAAGGACTTCTGGGGGAATCACTATCCCTGAACTCAAGCAGTATTACAAAGTAATAGAGATAAAAAGGAGACCAGTGGAATAGAATAGAAGACCCAGAAAGGAACCCACGCACCTATGATCACTTGATTTTTGACAAAGGAACCAAAACCATCCAATGGAAAAAAGATAGCATTTTCAGCAAATGGTGCTGGTTCAATTGCAGGTCAGCATGTAGAAGAATGCAGATCGATCCATGCTTATCACCCTGTACAAAGCTTAAGTCCAAGTGGATCAAGGACCTCCACATCCAACCAGTACAGTCAAACTAATAGAAGAAAAAGTGGGGAAGCATCTTGAACACATGGGCACTGGAGAAAATTTCGTGAACAAAACACCAATGGCTTATCCTCTAAGATCAAGAATCAACAAATGGGAATCTCATAAATCGGCAAAGCTTCGTCTGTAAGGCAAAGGACATGTCGATAGGACAAAATGGCAACCAACAGATTGGGATAAGATCTTTACCATTCCTACAACTGATAGAGGGCTTATATCCAAAATATACAAAGAACTTAAGAAGTTAGACTGCAGGGAGACAAATAACCCTATTAAAAAATGGGATTCAGAGCTAAACAAAGAATTCACAGCTGAGGAATGCCAAATGGCTGAGAAGCACCTAAAGAAATATTCAACATCTTTAGTCATAAGGGATATGCAAATCAAAACAACCCTGAGATTTCACCTCAAACCAGTCAGAATGGCTAAGATCTAAAACTCCGGCGACAGCAGATGCTGACGAAGAGATGGAGAAAGAGGAACTCTCCTCCATTGTTGTTGGGATTGCAGACTGATACAACCATTCTGGAAATCAGTCTGGAGGTTCCTCAGAAAATTGGACATTCCACTACCTGAGGACCCAGCTATACCTCTGTTGGGCATATACCCAAAAGATGCCCCAACATATAAAAAAGACATGTGCTCCACGATGTTCATAGCAGCCTTATTTATAATAGCCAGAAGCTAGAAAGAACCCAGATGCCCTTCAACAGAGGAATGGATACAGAAAATGTGGTACATCTACACAATGGAATATTACTCAGCTATCAAAAACAATGACTTTATGAAATTCATGGGCAAATGGATGGAACTGGAAAATATCATCTTGATTGAGGTAACCCAATCACAGTAAAACACACTTGGTATGCAATCATTGATAAGTGGATATTAGCCCAAATCCTCGAATTACCCTAAACACCCAGAACACATGAAACTCAAGAAGGATGACCGAAATGCGAATGCTTTCACTCCTTCTTTAAAAGGGGAACAAGAATACCCTGGGGAGGAAATTGGGAGGCAAAGTTTAGAACAGAAGCTGAAGGAACGACCATTCAGAGCCTGCCCAACATATGACCCATACATGTACAGCCACCAAAATAGGTAGGATGGATGAAGTAAAGAAGTACGGGCTGACAGGAACCGGATGTAGATCTCTCCTGAGAGACACAGCCAGAATATGGCAAATACATAGGCAAATGCCAGCAGCAATGCACTGAACTGAGAACGGGACCCCCATTGAAGGATTCAGAGAAAGGACTGAAAGATCTTGAAGGGGCTTGAGACCCCATATGAACAACAATGCTTACCAACTATAGCTTCCAGGGACTAAGCCACTACCCAAAGACTATACATGGACTGACCCTGGGCTCCAACTGCATAGGTAGCAATGAATAGCCTAGTAAGAGCACCAGTGGAAGGGGAGGCCCTTGGTCCTGCCAAGACTGAACCCCCAGTGAATGTGATTGTTGGGGGGAGGGCAGTAATGGGGAGAGCATGAGGAGGGGAACACCCATAGAGAAGGGGAGTGGGAGGGGCTAGGGGGATGTTGGCCTGGAAGCTGGGAAAGGTAGTCACAATCGAAATGTAAATAAGAAATACCCAATTTAATAAAGATGGAGAAAAAAAACATAGTTCATAAAGATTATTAGTGATAACAATAAATTCGTACCTAAAAATTTAAAAAAATTGAAAGACCATTTACTGAATTAGTTTACTCCATTTTTAAATTATTGTGGTATTCACACTTTATAATTTACAATATATAACAACATTACAGACATTATAATTCTGGTATACACAGAGATGACCTGTAGACTACCAGAAGTAAACTCACACCTATGCTGCCAAGGCACCAATACCGTTCAGTGTTACAAGGCATTCCACCACATATGGTGCAAGGAAAACCAGATGTTACAGAGCTGAATGAGGAAGCTCCCCATTTTAGCCAAATTATTTTCAAAAGTGAATTCAGAATGAATAAACCCTGTAAGGAAGAGTCAAACTACGAAACTATTAGAAGATACAAAGGAAACTCCTCATGACATTGGATTTGATGATGTGTTTTACTGGTGACATAAAAGACAATTTAAAAATAAAAAAGTAAATTTGGCTTTATGAGAGTTTTAAAAATGTCTACATCAAAGCATCAGAGCAATTTTCAAATAACATATAATACAAATTTTTTTAAAGAAAAACGATAAAAGGTAACCCACAGGATGAGACAAACATTTTACAATTTTGCCTGATTAAAGATTAAATATCTAAAAGTATATCTATAGAAATATAAAACTTGTTTTAGCTACTTTTTCTATTTCTCTGGTAAAATACCCTGATAAAGACAACTTAAAGGAGAAAGGTTTGCGTTTGGCTCACAGATGAAGCCTTTGTACTAAGGAAGTCAAGGCAACAGGAGCCTGAGGCGGCTGCTCCCATTCTATCTAAGTCAAGAAGCAGATAGTACTAAACACAGCCCTCTCCTCAGGTTCTTTTCTTCACTTAACCCAGTCCAAGGTCCCAGCCCAGAACTTATACCACTTCAGTGGGCATAAACAAGTCATGTCCAGATAACCCTCTTCCATCATCTTGACAGTTAGCACCGACAATTACTTTTGTCAACTTGACACCCAAACATGTGTACTTTATCATAACCTATATACAATATGAATAATATCACTAGGAAAATCAACCACAAATTGAAGGCCTAATACCTCATACCTATTATATGGCTATATCAAGAAGGAAAGGAGAAGGGGGAACTAAGTAAAATAAAGAAAACTTTGCCATTTTGTGACAGGAGGAGGAAGGAGAGAGAGAGAGAGAGAGAGAGAGAGAGAGAGAGAGAGAGAGAGAGAGAGAGAGAATGCACTTCTGTGGGTACAGCTTCTTGAGAATCTGATATAAGATTGCAAATTCACACCCAGCCTGGGAAACGTGACAACAGCATGTCTCATAGTTTTCTGTATCAAGAAGGTGGAGTGAATATAATTCAGGGGTAGAGTATTTGCCACACATAGAATCCACCCAGGTTCACTCCCCAGTAATTCAAAATGAAATAAGAATAAATGTTGGAGAGAATAAATGTCAAGAAAATGGAACCAGAGGCCAACTCACCTACAACAGGCTTGATCAGCCCTGCCATTTGTGGCACACATGTCCTCTCCATTCAATAACCCTTTGTGTGTGGAACAGAAATGATGTGGAGGATAAACCATAAGAGAAAAGGAGGAAGGGAGGAAGGAAAGAGAGGAAAGGATGGAGAGAGAAAAGGAGGGAGGGAGGGGGGAGGGACGGAGGGACGGAGGGAGGGAGGCCAAAAGAAAATGGACTGTTGTTCTACTAGCAGCAATCGATTGCCATGAAATATGGATTCCTGAGCCCTTCTCCCTTCCATGCTGGGGTTTTTGTTGATTTGATCTTGCATAGGTCTTCAGTATTTGGCTATAATATTCTTAAGCACTGGCCACTGTAAATTCATGTGTGCAATGGCCCTGTTATACCAGATTTAAAATAAAACCACTTGGTACAGGGGTCCACTACCTCTGACTATCATAATCTGTCTTCCATCTCTTCCACAATGACCCTAGTGGAGGAGGAGGGAGTAAGGTTTAGAGGTCTCATTTAGAGGTGGACATTCTGCAGTCTCATATATTCTCTATAATGCCCAGTCATGGGGACCTCTGTATTAACAGCCAAATACTGCAAAATGAAGTCTTCAGATAAACATTGAAAATGCATTAATCTGGGGGCTAAGGATACGAACTCAAGGGACAGTTTATTTGTGTCCACTTAAGAGAATAATAGTGCTAGGTTCTCCCCTATAAGTCAGGCAGCCATGAGCCCTTGACACAGTTACTAATACTGGAAATTAGTTTTGTCTTGTTGAACAGTCAGAAACAACAACAGTTGTTGTCTTGTTTTAAATCCAGTCAGAAAGTGGTTGTTATTCCTATTAAATCTGTGTCACTATTGTACCAGTAGGCAAAATTTGCCAGGCCAGTTGTCATTGTGGATCACAGGATCCATACCTGGGTAAGGCTGTTAATTACTTTTCTCTGTAGGAGTGTGTGGATGACCCACTCCTCACCCCATTTGATATATCCCGTTCCATCACTCTCCTTTTCCTGCTTCAAGTCACCTGAATTCTATCACCTTCCCTTGAGATCTATCCCCCAAAGCACCACCCTAAAATTTCCCTGACTTCTGAGTATTGCATTTTCAAAACTCATTTAAAGATGTAAATCTAGAATCTATGTATAAATAATAACATGCAGTATTTGTCTTTCTGGGGCATGTGACTAAATGGTTCTTAAAAGAAGAAAATGGATGCGAATATTTGCAACCATTTCTTTTTTTTTTAGAATTTTGTTATACTTATATTTTTGAAATTAAAGTATAATTGCATCATTTCCTCCCTTCTTTTATTTTAAATTTTTTCCATCTTTATTAACTTGAGTATTTCTTATTTACATTTCGATTGTTATTCCACTTCTCGGTTTCTGGGCTAACATCCCATTAACCCCTCCTCCTCCCCTTCTATATGGGCTTCCCCTCCCCATCCTCCCGCAATTACCACCCTCCCTGCAATAATCATGTTCACTGGGTGTTCAGTCTTGGCAGGACCAAGGGCTTCCCTTTCCACTGGTGCTCTTACTAGGCTATTCATTGCATGAGGTCAGAGTCCAGGGTCAGTCCATGTATAGTCTTTGGGTAGTGGCTTAGTCCCTGGAAGCTCTGGTTGCTTGGCATTGTTGTTCACATGGGGTCTCAAGCCCCTTCAAGCTCTTCCAGTCCTTTATCTGATTCCTTCAACGGGGGTCCCATTCTCAGTTCAGTGGTTTGCTGGCATTCGCCTAAGTATTTGCTGTATTCTGGCTGGGTCTCTCAGGAGAGATCTACATCCAGCTCCTGTTGGCCTGCACTTCTTTGCTTCATCCATCTTATCTAATTGGGTGGCTCTATATGTAGGGGCCACATGTGGGGCAGGCTCTGAATGGGTGTTCCTTCTGCCTCTGTTCTAAACTTTGCCTCCCTATTCCCTGCCAAAGTATTCTTGTTCCCCTTTTAAAGAAGGAGTGAAGCATTTGCATTTTAGTCATCCTCATTGAGTTTCATGTGTTCTGTGACTCTAGGGTAGTTCAAGCATTTGGGCTAATAACCACTTATCAATGAGTGCATACCATGTGTGTTTTTCTGTGATTGGGTTACCTCACTCAAGATGATATTTTCTAGTTCCATCCATTTGCCTATGAATTTCATGAAGTCATTGTTTTTGATAGCTGAGTAATATTCCATTGTGTAGACGTACCACATTTTCTGTATCCATTCCTCTGTTGAAGGGCATCTGGGTTCTTTCCAGCTTCTGGCTACTATAAATAAGCCTGCTATGAACATAGTGGGGCATGTGTCTTTGTTATATGTTGGGGCATCTTTTGGGTATATGCCCAACAGAGGTATAGCTGGGTCCTAAGGTAGTTCAATGTCCAATTTACTGAGGAACCTCCAGACTGATTTCCAGAATGGTTGTACCAGTCTGCAATCCCAACAACAATGGAGGAGAGTTCCTCTTTCTCCACATCCTAGCCAGCATTTTCTGTCACCTGAGTTTTTGATCTTAGCCATTCTCACTGGTGTGAGGTGAAATCTCAGGGTTGTTTTGATGACTAAAGATGTTGAACATTTCTTTAGGTGTTTCTCAGCCATTCGGCATTCCTCAGCTGTGAATTCTTTGTTTAGCTCTGAACCCCATTTTTAATAGGGTTATTTGTCTCCCTATGGTCTAACTTCTTGAGTTCTTTGTATATTTTGGATATAAGGCCTCTATCTGTTGTAGGATTGGTAAAGGTCTTTTCCCAATCTGTTGGTTGCCATTTTGTCCTAACAACAGTGTCCTTTGCCTTACAGAAGCTTTGCCGTCTTATGAGATCCCATTTGTCGATTCTTGATCTTAGAGCATAAACCATTGGTGTTTTGTTCAGGAAATTTTCTCCAGTGCCCATGTGTTCAGGACGCTTCCCCACTTTTACTTCTATTAGTTTGAGTGTATCTGGTTTGATGTGGAGGTCCTTGATCCACTTGGACTTAAGCTTTGTACAGGGTGATAAGCATGGATCGATCTGCATTCTTCTACATGTTGACCTCCAATTGAACCAGCACCATTTGCTGAAAATGCTATCTTTTTTCCATTGGATGGTTTTGACTCCTTTGTCAAAAATCAAGTGACCATAGGTGTGTGGGTTCATTTCTGAGTCTTCAATTCTATTCCATTGGTCTATCTCTCTGTGTCTGTACCAATACCATGCAGTTTTTATCACTATTGCTCTGTAATACTACTTGAGTTCAGGGATAGTGATTCCCCCAGAAGTCCTTTCATTGTTGAGGATAGTTTTAGCTATCCTGGGTTTTTTTGTTATTCCAGATGAATTTGCAAATTGTTCTGTCTAGCTCTTTGAAGAATTGGGTTGGAATTTTGATGGGGATTGCATTGAATCTGTAGATCGCTTTTGGTAAAATGGCCATTTTTACCATATTAATCCTGCCAATCCATGAGCATGGGAGATCTTTCCATCTTCTGAGGTCTTCTTCAATTTCTTTCTTCAGTGTCTTGAAGTTCTTATTGTACAGATATTTTACTTGCTTGGTTAAAGTCACACCGAGGTATTTTATATTAAGTGGGACTATTATTAATGGTGTCATTTCCCTAATTTCTTTCTCGGCTTGTTTCTCTTTTGTGTAGAGGAAGGCTACTGATTTATTTGAGTTAATTTTATACCCAGCCACTTTGCTGAAGTTGTTTATCAGCTTTAGTAGTTCTCTGGTGGAACTTTTGGGATTGCTTAAATATACTATCATATCATCTGCAAATAGTGATATTTTGACTTCTTCCTTTCTAATCTGTATCCTCTGATTTCCTTTTGTTGTCTGATTGCTCTGGCTAGGACTTTGAGACCTACACTGAATAAGTAGGGAGAGGGTGGGCAGCCTTGTCTAGTCCCTGATTTTAGTGGGATTGCTTCAAGTTTCTCTCCATTTAGTTTAATGTTAGCAACTGGTTTGCTGTATATGGCTTTTACTATATATAGATATGGGCCTTGAATTCCTCTTCTTTCCAGGACTTTTATCATGAAGGGGTGTTGAATTTTGTCAAATGCTTTCTCAGCGTCTAATGAAATGATTATGTGGTTTTGTTCTTTCAGATTGTTTATATAATGGATCACGTTGATGGTTTTCCATATATTAAACCATCCCTGCATCCCTGGGATGAAGCCTACTTGATCATGGTGGATGGTTGTTTTGATGTGCTCTTAACCATTTCCTTTTAAACAGTCATTATCCTTTGTCATCAGAGGAAGGAAACAACTACTTCTGACCCTAGTCAGAATGGTTACAGTTTAGAGAGAAAACAAAGAAGACAGCAAATGTTGGGCCCAGACATGCACAAAGCTATTGGTCTAAAAAACCCTTTGTCCTTGTTAGGAGTGAAAACTGGTACAGCCACTATGGAAATACTAGAAAAAACTGACTAGACTTTCCAAATGATCCAGTTATCATAAATAACTGTACCCTACTACAGCGATCCTTATACACACACATTTACTGCTGCCATGTTCCCAATACCTAGGAAATGAAAACAGCCTAGATGTCCCACTGGGACAAAAAGAAAGTACATCCAGAAGGCATTTATGCTGGCCAAGTCATTCAGTCTAAGTAGCTGAAGAAAGCTGTAAAAGGCTCAGCCTTAAAAATAAGGTTATGGCAAATTTTGATTTTTTTTTAAGAATTAAAAATCAGTATATTTCAAGCCAGCATCATGGTATACCTCATTATTCCTAGTACCCAGACAAAGAGGTGGCAGTCTGTGAGTTCGAGGGCACAAAGCGAGTTCTAAGATATTCCAGGGCTGGATAAAAAGATTCGATCTCAATAAAATAAAATTAGTTTATTTCTAGTATGCTTTGAATGACATTGTTCTTGTGTTTCCAGGGCAGTCTAAATCTAGAGCATTAGACGAGAAAGATTTTGACCGTCCACATACTCTGGTTCTTTCATTATCTTCATTCAGTAAACAAGAGCTTGAAGGTAAGGATATAGTTGTAATACAGGCCTGTGAAATGAAACTGTGTTCCAGTTGGGCTGTTTCTATTGACTAAATGTACTTAACCTGTGGCCCTTCCAATGAGTAACCAATGTAACAACACAGCAGATGTTCCATGATTTCAATGAAAATATATAGGTGTGGTGAGGGTTTTGTGGTTTGCTAGAGTAAAGCACCCTGTGTGTGGACACAGTCCCTTACCATTAACCAAAGCAACCTGGTAGATTTCCTTCATCTCTCACAGCCTTAACTTTCTGCAAGATGATCTGAAACAGAAGGTATCATAGTTTATTGAGTACCTCATGGATTGAGAAACATTTTGGTTTTTATTATTACAGCCCCAATCAATGAAGCTATAATATCATTGTACAGTTCTATTATGTTGTTTATGTTTGTATAAAAAACAGAGGGGCTGGGCTGGACTGGCATAGCAATCTGTCAGTAGAGTGCTTGTGCCCCAGGCTTTAGGACCGGAGGTAAGATAACCAGCAAACACACACACACACACACACACACACACACACACACAAAAAAAAAAAAAAAACATGCACAGTACCCACGCTTGGAGATGCTGGCCAACAAATCTAGTCATATTGATGAGCTCTGGGCTCAGTGAGAAAGTCTTTCACCTTTCGCAAAATCCAAGGTGGAGGGCTGGAAAGATAGCTCACTGATATTGAGCATTTGCTGTTCTTCCACTTATAAATTCAATTTCCAGCACCCATTACAGGTAGCTTACAACTGCTTGTTACTCCAGATCCAGGGGACATAACACCCTCTTCTTGCCTGCTAGGGTGGGAGCGATCCAAACACAAGTGGCATACACACAAACACAGTCTCACACACACACACACACACACACACACACACACACACACACACAGAGTGAGAGAGAGACAGACAGAAAGAGAGACTACCAATGAATAAATAATTTGAAACTAAGATAACGATTGAGGAAAATACATGACATCCACCTTTGGCCTGTATAGGGCTACAGAGGGGTGACAGGAATAAAGGAAAAGAGGAAGAAAGAAACCTGGGCAGTGTGATTGGGGAGATAGCTCAGTAAATGGCTTGTAATCCTAACTGGATCCGCAGAAGACAGTGGATCCCTGAGGCCCACTAACCAGTCTGCTCAAGCTAATCTGTGAGTTCTGCATCAAAGAGAAACCCTCTCTCGAAAGAAACAAAGGGAATAGCACAGGTGGAATGAAACTCAGTGTTCTCTGCTAGCCACCACACATGCTCACTCATGTAATGTGGAAAATATACTGGAACACATATGCACATGGACCCACAGCATAAATACACCCACATTCACAACATTTTAATTAGTTAACTACCTAATTGATTAGAGTATGTAAATAATGAATTGATAATCCTGCCAGTAAGTACATAAAATGAAAAAAGAACCTTCCTCCTTTCTATTAACCAACATTTGTCTTTTGATGAAATGAAAATACTAACAATATTAAATTATCTATTTCTTTAGGACTTTTTCTTTTGAAAAGGGTCTCACCCCATAGCCATTGAAAGGCCAATAATTCACTATGTAGACCAAACTGGCCTTGAACTCATAGAGCTCTACCTACTTATGCCCCTACTTAGGCGCTAGGATTAAAGGCCTGTGTCACCATGCCTGGCATGAAATTATATTTTAGGTGTCAAAAACGCAGGACATGATTTAAAGACACTGGAAAGTCCCTGTGAGAATTCCAAAGAGATTCTACAACATAAAAATCTCTATTTTCAAGTTCTCAAAATACTGTGGTAGTCAAAATAGTTTTGCCAAAGAACCAAGTAAGAATTCTGCTTCATAATGCCAGAACTTATTCCGATGCTACAGAAATGAAAGCATTATGGTTCTGGCAGAGAGACAGGTGTTACCCAGACCAGTGAGGCAGAAGAGACATCCCAGAACTAAGCTCGCCTCTATGCCCAACCACAGAGCGTGGAGAGAGCAATCAGCCAAAGATGATGCTGGGCGAATTAGATATTCTATGCAGAATCATGAAATGGAGGCCCTTCTGTTGTATTTAAAATCCAACTCAAAATGAGTCAAAGACCTATAAATAAGACCTAAACTAAAAAAAGTACTAAAATAAAATTTAGTGGAAGCCGTATATGATACTTAATTTTCCCATGTAATTTTGGATGAAAAACAAAGATCTTCCTCTCTGTGATGGGATCCGGGCCTCATACATGTTAGGCATCTACTCTCCCAACTATGCCACACCCTAGCCATCTCTGTCCATTCTTGCACTGAATTCTCTGTTATAGGAATAAAGTGTTCTGTGGAAAGGACTGTCATAGTCAAAATAATCATGAACAAACTAGGGACTTAAACTGCAACTTATATTTTACAATTTAGCTTCTTCTGGTCTTATTTATTTCATTTTCCTACTGATTTTTAGAGTTACTACCCTGACATTCGTCTATAGTGTTTCTTTTGTTTTTGAGATGAGTTGCTATATTTGAGAAGGCTGTCATCACACTGCATATGTTGGAAGACTGACAGGCTGGTGCCCATCTCCCTGCCTCTGTCTCCCAAGTGCTGGGATCTAAAGGGAGTGAACCCACACCATAATATTCTTTTGTAGCACATCAACTACCAAGCAAAAGAAGCTCAGACAGAATTTGTTTTGGTTACACTGCTTTTTTAGACTACTGAACACTTAAACGGAAGCTATGCGTTGAGAAGATTAAGAATTATTTAAAATATTAAAAATTGAAATTATTTTCTGCTAGTATCATCCACTAATGTTCTTATTTTTCAGGGCCACCTAAGCCTGGAAATGTAGCCAAGAAAGATTTTGATGATGCTGATGAGCCAAAAAGTTTGAACACTTTTGCATTTCCCATAAGGAAGCCTATACTAAAAGGTAATGAAATATCTGTTGTACACATATGTGAAACAGAGCTCTGTTCCATTCCAACTATTTCCATTTACAAGTCTCTCCAACATGTCAGCTCCTCCAGCATACAGCTGACATTGCAGGCTTTGAGCATATTCTTGTGCTCTTCCTGTGAACAGACACACCATTGGCGGACTTTTTGTTTCTGTACACCAATTAGGATGCTGCCCTTAGATGCCCCTTACCACTAACCCAGGTCAATTCTTGTCTCAAACTCTTAATATTTTTCCTGATATTCTCAAATGTCGATATATCACACATCAATAGTTCCTTTTATAGTCGCCTTATATTTCTGTTGTAAACACAATGAAGTTATAAATATTGTCGCATGCATTTTTATTATATTACTTAGGTTTCTATGAAGTAGTTTTTAAAAGGGGTTGTTAAATTAATAGCATGTATAATCTTTTAATTTTAGTAAGTATTACAAAAATAAAATTTCCTAAAAAAATATAATTAGCAGTTGTGCTAGTGTGCAATAGAAACATATATATAACTCAGTATTATATCCACGACTAGACTTTTTATGGACTGAAAATATGACTACATTAAAATAATGATATATGTCAAAAATACAGAAAGTGATAAAAAATAGTCAGGAAAATTCCTATTAAAGCTTGAAAAACCATTTACTGAAATAGTCAAGTCCATTTTTAAATTATTGTAGAATTCACACTTCATGATTAAAACATATTACAACATTACAGACATTATAATTCTGGTATACACAGAGATGACCTGTAGACTACCAGAAGTAAACTCACACCTATGCTGCCAAGGCACCAATACCGTTCAGTGTCACAAGGCATTCCACCACATATGGTGCAAGGAAAACCAGATGTTACAGAGCTGAATGAGGAAGCTCCCCATTTTAGCCTAAATTATTTTCAAAAGTGAATTCAGAATGAATAAACCCTGTAAGGAAGAGTCAAACTACAAAACTATTAGAAGATACAAAGGAAACTCCTCATGACATTGGATTTGATGATGTGTTTTACTGGTGACATAAAAGACAATTTAAAAATAAAAAAGTAAATTTGGCTTTATGAGAGTTTTAAAAATGTCTACATCAAAGCATCAGAGCAGCTTTCAAATAACATATAATACAAATTTTTTAAAAGAAAAACCATATAAAGTAACCCACAGGATGAGAGAAATTTTTCCAATTTTGCCTGAATAAAGATTAAGTATCTAAAAATATATCTATAGAACTGTAAAACTTGTTTTAGCTACTTTTTCTATTTCTCTGGTAAAATACCCTGATAAAGACAACTTAAAGGAGAAAGGTTTGCGTTGGGCTCACATTTGAAGCCTTTGTACTAAGGAAGTCAAGGCAACAGGAGCCTGAGGCGGCTGCTCCCATTGTATCTAAGTCAAGAAGCAGATAGTACTAAACACAGCCCTCTCCTCAGGTTCTTTTCTTCACTAAACCCAGTCCAATGTCCCAGCCCAGAACTTATACTGGGCATAAACAAGTCATGTCCAGATAATCCTCTTCCATCATGTTGACGGTTAGCACTGACAGTTAGAGCACCACCTTTTGTCAACTTGACACTCAAACATGTGACTTTATCATAACCTTTTGCCCCTTCTCAGCAAATTGTCATGGTCCTCCACTAGCAGAAATACAATTCTGGTTCCAAAGCTCCCATAGTCTTTAGCTATCAGAGTAGGTTAAAGGTTCACAATTACATTGTCACCTGAGACTCAAGACAGTTTCTATGTGCTCGATAATGTAAAAAGTCCTGTAACATATTTTCATCATGACACCAAATATATTTCTGATTCTAACCCATGACCAAAAGATAGGGAAAACACCAAATCTACAGCTCTTTGTCCAGCATTGAGGACTCATAATGAAATAATCTGAGCTTCAAAAGGCCTCAGCACCCCCACTTCTCCAGTCCTGCTGTCTGCAGCAGGACTCTTGGTTAGGCTGGCTTCTTCCCATGCCTCCAGCTTTCCTCAACAAACAGCCTACAGTCCTGGCATTTCTTTTTTTCTTTTTTCTTTTAAATTAGATATATTTCTTTACTTACATTTCAAATGTTATTCCCTTTCCCGGTTTCCTGTCCATAAGCCACCATCACCAATCCCTCCACCAAATGGGAATTTCCCCCATCCATCACCCTTACTGCCCCCCCATATTCCCCTGCACTGGGGGTCCAAACTTGGCAGGACCAAGGGCTTCCCCTTCCACTGATGCCCCAAAAAGCCTATTCTCTGCTACATATGCAATTGGAGTCCTGGGTCAGTCCATGTATAGTCTTTCCGTAGTACCTGGAAGCTCTGGTTGGTTGGCATTGTTGTTTTTAATATTTTTTTATTAATTTTTATTTATATGAGTACAGTGTAGCTGTTTTGAGATGCACCAGAAGAGGGCACCAGACCCCATTACAGATGGTTGTGAGCCACCATGTGGTTGCTGGGATTTGAACTCAGGACCTCTGGTAGAGCAGTCAGTGCTCTTAACCGCTGAGCCATCTCTCCAGCCCGTTGTTTTAATGTGGTTGCGAGCTCCTTCAACTCTTTCAATAATTCCTCTAATCCCCCCCAAGGGGATCCTGTTCTCAGTTCAGTGGTTTGCTTCTAGCATTGACCTCTGTATTGAACATGCTCTGGATGTGTCTCTCAGGAGAGATCTATGTCTGGTCCCTTTCAGCATGCAATTTTTTTAGCTTCATTAATCTTATTTAGTTTTGGTGGCTGTGTATATGGGCCACATGTGGGGCAGGCTCTGAATGGTCATTCCTTTAGTTGCTGCTCTAAGCATTGCTTCTATATCCCCTCCTAAAGAAATGTTCAACATCTTTAGTCATCAGGGAAATGCAAATCAAAACACCCCTGAGATTCCACCTCACACCAGTCAGAATGGCTAAGATAATAAACTCAGGTGACAGCAGATGCTAGCAAGGATGTGGAGAAAGAGGAACACTCCTCCATTGTTGGTGGGATTGCAAACTGGTACAATCACTCTGGAAATCAGTCTGAAGGTTCCTCAGAAAATTGGACATTCCACTACCTGAGGACCCAGCTATACCTCTCTTGGGCATATACCCAAAAGATGCCCCAACATATAAAAAAGACACATGCTCCACTATGTTCATAGCAGCCTTATTTATAATAGCCAGAAGCTAGAAAGAACCCAGATGCCCTTCATAGAGGAATGGATTCAAAAACTGTGATACATCTACACAATGGAGTAGTACTCAGCTATCAAAAACAATGACTTCATGAAATTCACAGGCAAATGGATGAACTAGAAAATATCATCCTGAGTGAGGTAACCCAATCTCAGAAAAACACACTTGGTATGCACTCATTGATAAGTGGATATTAGCCCAAAAGCTGGAACTACCCAAGATACAATCCACAGACCACAGGAAGCTCAAGAAGAAGCATGAGCAAAATGCGGATGCTCCCATTCCTTAAAAGTGGGAAAACAGTATCCAGCCATGGCATTTCTAATATCCTGGGTTCTTCACTGCGACTTGGGATCTACCTTCATAGTTTCGTACGATGTCCTGCTGGGATATCAGTGCATGGATTGTGACACTGAGACATGTTGCCTGACACATTCTGCTCTGTGGACCAGGAATTCATCACCCCTTATTTTTTCAAAATAGGTGCCTGCCAAGCAAGTATCATAATGTTCCCAAGTTATAGTCCCAGACTGATAATCTGACTTCTTTGGAACACAGCTGTATTAGTCTCTGCCTGCTGACCCTGGAAAAACACAGCCATAGACACTTGCCTTCAAGGAACAAGGAACCCCTTCTGTTTAGACATTTTCTTTCATATAAACTTGATTCTTCAGTGGATAGAGGATTCAGTGGATTTTGCCCTTGGGACACCTTTCCTAGTATCTCTGTTCAGCACAGAAAGTTTCTGCTAAGCAGTGCTTATCTCTTCAGAATCACAGCTGCTGTCTAGGCTCACGCACTAATGCCCTACTTCTGAAATTTTCCTTTGCCTAAAAAATTAGTTCATTCCCTCGAATTTCAACTTTACTGAAGTACTCGGGGCTCAAGAATAATTAAAATAGATTCTTGGCCAAAATAGCACGCATGTGGCTCCAATCCATGTTCCTGATATACTATTTGATCCTGTCTCAAGCCCCATACCACCAAGACGAACTTTCCTGCCCTGCCCTAGGTGGCCCATCCAATGCCTCAGTCACCAAGGAGCAGACCCAACTCTCCTGCTCTCATGCCCTCCCTCAGGATTAGTTCATCCTAAACCACAGCATCAGTGCCATCTACTGTGCTGCCTAGACTGGAAGCAGGGCATGTTCTCCCCAGTACTGCAGCTGGCAAAGGGCTAAGATGGTTCTCTGGCACTCATGCCCTAGGAGCCTGCTCACCAGCAACCCCTACAACCAGGGACAACTCTGCACAGGCAAGGTGCAAGGCCAGCTCTCCCAAGTGTGGCAGCCCGTGAGGGACAGGGACAATTCTCCTACTCTCATGACCCCAGGGTCAACTCTTCCTGCCTGCTGTACATGGTGAAGGATGAGGGAGGGGAACAGGGCATCTTTCACTTGTTCACTCCACTGCACAACAGACAAGAGGCTTGGTAAGCCCTCCCACACTCATACCTTCAGGGTGAGCTTGCTTTCAACCCCCACATACAAAGCCAGCCCTACTGTGCTGCTCAGGTGATGTACAGGGACTGCTCTCCTGAGTGCTACAGCAGTTGACGGGCAAGGCCAACTCTCTCACCTTCATGACTCCAGGGCCAGCTTTCCTGACAGCCACAGGTCAAGAGGTCAGGGTGGGGGAGAGCGTCTCTCCTTTGCCCACACCCCGCCACTTGTGGGGTCAGCTCTACTGTGCTGCCCAGGCAAGATAAATGGTCTGCTTTCCCAAGTTGCTACAGCACGAGGGGCAGGAACAAACCTCCTGCTCTCATGGCTCTAGGCCAGCTCTGCCATGATGCCCAGGCAAGGAATAAGGCATAGTCCTCAGACATCAACATATCCCCAACCATCAACAAAACTCAGACTAGAGACATCTGCCCGGACTTTGATGCTAACAGAGTCCTGCCACTGCAGGGACCCAGAAGTGGCCACCAGTGGCAACACAGGCCAGAACCCTGCCATGGTCCCAGGGGACATCACCAGTTACTAACATCCAACTGTTTCTCACTACCTTCAAGTGTCCAGTTCTACCCCTTCATTGTGCTCTCACGCTTCTGTTTCTCTTTCTCTTCCATTTTTCCACCACTTACTTGTTCCTCTTCTCTTAGTGATGCCCAGGGTCTCTAAGGAGTGATCTCAGGAATGCTTTCCCCCATTTGTGAATTATGGATCCAGATAGGGGTCATTTCAAATATGGTCTGACCACCCCCAGGCCTGTGCAGTACCAGACTGGTGGCCATCTCAGGCTAGCTCCCTGTCCAGGCCCTATGGCACCAGACAGGTCATCTTGGGCTCACTGCCCTCCCTTGAGCCCATCTGGGCCTACATAGCCCCTTAGGCTACTAATAAATCAATGTTCACAGGTTAGAACACTGAGTGTAGACATAGCATCTGTCCCCTCCACCACCTAATAATGCACATGTGACACAGCAGCCACACCTGCAGCCCCTCTGAAAGAAGCACAGTCAGACTTGCATAGCAATGATCCCAGACCTGGTGCGAATTTTTATCTTACTTTTCCTGCTGCTGCAATAAAATTTCCCAACAAGAGCAGCTTAAGATAGAAAGGGTGCGTTTGTTTACATTGGCTCACCGTTCAACTATACAGACCATCATGAAGGGAAAATCAAGGTGGCAGTGGTTTGTGATGCTGCATCCAGAATCACAAAAAGTGATGAGTCCATGATGCTGCTCAGTTCCTTTCTCCATCTGTGCAGTCCAACCCAGGCAAAAGCGCTACCCACAGTGGGTGACTATCTTGTCTTAACTATGCAATCAAGACAATCCCCCCCAATCATGACTAGAGGCCCAACTCCTAAGTGATACTAGATTCTGTCAAGTGGACGATTAACACTGATCATTACACTCAACAACCAAACTCAAGTAAAAAACCGGCAAACTCTGCTCTGCTGTAATAGCTGTTTCTCCTAGGGGATATTCCAAGTAACTGGCATATACAATATGATAAATATCATTAGAGAAATCAACCTCAAATTGAAGGCCTAATACCTCATACCTATTATATGGCTATATCAGAAAGGAGAGAAGAAAGGGGGACTAAGTAATATAAAGAAAACTTTGCTATTGTGTGACGAAGGAGGAAGAAGGGACACACACACACACAGAGAGAGAGAGAGAGAGAGAGAGAGAGAGAGAGAGAGAGAGAGAGAGAGAGAGAGAATGCACTTCTGTGGGTACAGCTTCTTGAGAATCTGATATAAGATTGCAAATTCACACCCAGCCTGGGAAACGTGACAACAGCATGTCTCATAGTTTTCTGTATCAAGAAGGTGGAGTGAATATAATTCAGGGGTAGAGTATTTGCCACACATAGAATCCACCCAGGTTCACTCCCCAGTAATTCAAAATGAAATAAGAATAAATGTTGGAGAGAATAAATGTCAAGAAAATGGAACCAGAGGCCAACTCACCTACAACAGGCTTGATCAGCCCTGCCATTTGTGGCACACATGTCCTCTCCATTCAATAACCCTTTGTGTGTGGAACAGAAATGATGTGAGGATAAACCATAAGAGAAAAGGAGGAAGGGAGGAAGGAAGAGAGGAAAGGATGGAGAGAGAAAGGAGGGAGGGAGGGGGGAGGGACGGAGGGACGGAGGGAGGGAGGCCAAAAGAAAATGGACTGTTGTTCTACTAGCAGCAATCGATTGCCATGAAATATGGATTCCTGAGCCCTTCTCCCTTCCATGCTGGGGTTTTTGTTGATTTGATCTTGCATAGGTCTTCAGTATTTGGCTATAATATTCTTAAGCACTGGCCACTGTAAATTCATGTGTGCAATGGCCCTGTTATACCAGATTTAAAATAAAACCACTTGGTACAGGGGTCCACTACCTCTGACTATCATAATCTGTCTTCCATCTCTTCCACAATGACCCTAGTGGAGGAGGAGGGAGTAAGGTTTAGAGGTCTCATTTAGAGGTGGACATTCTGCAGTCTCATATATTCTCTATAATGCCCAGTCATGGGGACCTCTGTATTCACAGCCAAATACTGCAAAATGAAGTCTTCAGATAAACATTGAAAATGCATTAATCTGGGGGCTAAGGATACGAACTCAAGGGACAGTTTATTTGTGTCCACTTAAGAGAATAATAGTGCTAGGTTCTCCCCTATAAGTCAGGCAGCCATGAGCTCTTGACACAGTTACTAATACTGGAAATTAGTTTTGTCTTGTTGAACAGTCAGAAACAACAACAGTTGTTGTCTTGTTTTAAATCCAGTCAGAAAGTGGTTGTTATTCCTATTAAATCTGTGTCACTATTGTACCAGTAGGCAAAATTTGCCAGGCCAGTTGTCATTGTGGATCACAGGATCCATACCTGGGTAAGGCTGTTAATTACTTTTCTCTGTAGGAGTGTGTGGATGACCCACTCCTCACCCCATTTGATATATCCCGTTCCATCACTCTCCTTTTCCTGCTTCAAGTCACCTGAATTCTATCACCTTCCCTTGAGATCTATCCTTCAAAGCACCACCCTAAAACTTCCCTGACTTCTGAGTATTGCATTTTCAAAACTCATCTAAAGATGTAAATCTAGAATCTATGTATAAATAATAACATGCAGTATTTGTCTTTCTGGGGCATGTGACTAAACAGTTCTTAAAAGAAGAAAATGGATGTGAATATTTGCAACCATTTCCTTTTAAACAATCACTATTCTTTGCCATCAGAGAAAGGAAACAACTGCTTCTGACCCCAGTCAGAATGGTTACAGTTCAGGGAGAAAACAAAGAAGACAGCAAATGTTGGCCCAGACATGCACAAAGTCATTAGTCTAAAAAACACTTAGTCGTTGTTAGGAGTGCAAACTGGTACAGCACTGTGGAAATACTAGAAGAAACTGACTAGACTTTCCAAATGATCCACCTTGGCCACTCTTAGTTGTGCTCACAAATAACTGCACCCTACTACAAAGATCCTTACACATGCACATTTACTGCTGCCATATTCCCAGTACCTAGGAAATGAAAACAGCCTAGATGTCCCACTGGGACAAAAAGAAAGTACATCCAGAAGGCATTTAGTCATTCAGTCTAAGTAGCTGAAGAAAGCTGAAAAAGGCTCAGCCTTAAAAATATACTTTGAATGACATTGTTCTTGTGTTTCCAGGGCAGTCTAAACCTAAACCATTACCTCAGAAAAGTGTTGACGTTCCAAATAAACCGGTTGTTTCATATTTTGACTTCAGTAAGCAAGACTTTGAAGGTAAGGGTATAGTTGTAATACAGGTCTGTGAAATGAACTCTGTGGTCCAGTTGGGCTGTTTCTACTGTACTTAACCTGTGGCCCTTCCAATGAGCAACCAATGTAACAAGCACAGGAGATATTCCATGATCTCAACGAAAATGTATAGGTGTGGTGAGGGTTTTGTGGTTTGCTAGAGTAAAGCACCCTGTGTGTGGACACAGTCCCTTACCATTAACCAAAGCAACCTGGTAGATTTCCTTCATCTTTCACAGCCTTAACTTTCTGCAAGATGATCTGAAACAGAAGGTATCATACTTTATTGAGTACCTCATGAATTGAGAAACATTTTGGTTTTTCTTCATGCACTGCATTTCCCATTGTGGGAATACCCCCTTCTGTTTCAAAAATAATATATATATATATATATATATATCACTGAAAATTTACCATTTAGCTACTCATCTAGTTTTATTTATCGTCCTAATTTTTGGTGTTATTTACTGACATTTTTAGCACTTCTGTTTGATTTTTTTAATGTCTTCAAATTTTATATTTGATTTATTGTTGATTTTAAATTTGTATGAGTGTATTATGGGCATGTATATGGGTGCATGCCTGGTGCCTGTGGAGATCAAAAATTGAAACTTGAGTTACAGATCATTGTGAGCCACCATGTGGGTACTGGGTCTTCTTGATGAGCATCCAGTGTTCTTAAACACTGAGCTATTGCTCCAACCTCCTTTTTGATTTTTGAGACAAGGACTGGCACCATGCTCCATATATAAGCAGACAGCCAATACCTACCTCTCTGCCTTAGCCTCCAAGTGTCGGGATCAGGAGTGTGCACCAACATCAGAATGAACACTCTTGACCAGCACATCAACCAGCAGGCAAGGGACTTGAAACAGAATCCGTGTGTTCCAGTTATGCTGCTTCATATAAATTACTAAATACTTAGAAGGGAGCTGTGCTTTAGTAGAGATTGAGATCCAAGTCTTTAAATATTTCAATTATTTAATTGCTATTACCACCCACTAATGTTCTCATGTTTTTCAGGTCAGTTTAAGACTCACCTTAACTCTGATGGTTTCAAACTTCCAAGTACTCTCCGCTCTTCTGCCTCTGCTGCAAGGAAGCGTCTCCTTAAAGGTAAAGAGATAACCACAATGCAGACGAGAGAAATAAACTCAGCTCTGGTTCTGTTGTTGCCGTTGACCGGTACCTTCAGCATGTGTGCCCTTCCAGGAAAGATTTCATGTTGTGAATCCAGCATGTGTCCTCATGTTTCTCCTTTAAGGAGACCCCTGTTTGAAGGGCTTTGTAGTTCTGTGCTGTAAAAGGATCTTGTGTGTAGATTCTCCTTACTTTTTTTTTCTTTTTTTCGGAGCTGGGGACCGAACCCAGGGCCTTGCACTTGCTAGGCAAGCGCTCTACCACTGAGCTAAATCCTTAACCCCGATTCTCCTTACTTTTAACTCAGGTATATTGATTAGTTTTCTTCATTTATCCTAGCCTTAATCTTCTGTATGGCATCTCAAAAAGGAACTATATTATGACTCATTTGAAAGTCCTCTTTGTGAGCCACCTTTATATTTCTGTTGCAACTATGATCATTGGGTCAATAGATATAACTGCATATCTTTATCATGCCAGTTTATGTCTAGAAAGTAGAGTGTATTGGTGGAACTTTGGGGGGGATTAAAGTAACACTGCCATAAACATTTTAGAATGCTTGGAATTAATAGTGGTGGCAATAAATGCTTGAAAATTATTTCCCTTTTTCTTAAGTGGCACTAGACTTTTCTTGGGGGGGGGGGGTGGCGGCTTTTGTTTCTATACAAGGTTATCCCAAAGTCTCTTACTCTCTGCACATTGTCCAATTGTTGGTCTCTGTGTTGATTACCACTACCGAAAGAAGAAGGTTGTGATGAGTGCTATGCACTGATCTATATTTATTTTAGTTCACAGTTCCACAGCACAGTCCATCACTGAGGGAAGTCAGTACAGGAACTTAAACAAGGCAGGAATGTGGGGACACGGCTGACACATGGGCTGCGGAAGTGGGATGCTTACTAGCTTGCTCCTCATGACTTGTTCAGCCTGCTTTCACCCAGGACCACCCTAGCTAAGGAATGACACCACCTACTGAGCTAGGCCCTCCCACATCAGTCACCAATGAAGAATATGCACCATTGGCTTGCCAACAACAGATTTGTGGAGACATTTTCTTAATGGAGTTTCCCTCTTCCAAAATAACAATAGCGGGGTTGGGGATTTAGCTCAGTGGTAGAGGGCTTGCCTAGCAAGTGCAAGGCCCTGGGTTCGGTCCCCAGCTCCGAAAAAAAGAAAAAGAAAAAAGAAAAATAACAATAGCTATGTCAAGTTAACAAAAATCAAAAGCTAGCTAGCACAGTCAGGCTTAGGCTCTATCTCATGGCGTGGCCCTTAAATCCAATCATAACACTTGTGCCATCCTTTCACATATGTATGTTATAGGCAGGGCCATGGGATTCATGGCTGGGTGATAGGAATGATTTCTTTCCTCCCCAAGTCATATGCATAGTACCTTCCTGCAACATTATTAGTACTCAGTAGGAGTAAAGCTTCTAGATAGGTCCAAGCATAATTTCTACATGTGAGAGACTATAAGAACATGGTGTCTAAGGCAATAAGGCCTTATTGTCTGGTTGGGGAGTGGAACCAGTAGCCCTAGTAATAGCCTGTGACTTGGGTGTTTGAGGACAATGATTTGACAAGATATAAGCCATTTCTGGTACTGGATGGTTTTACTTGATAACATAAGATACCTAGATGGGCTTTGTCACATGATAATGTGTCAGGGACCTTCCCCAGTCATTGCTTGTTGATGGGGCTCCTCTAGAGGATATAATGAGTCTGTGAGGGGGCGAGAAGAGTGAGTCAGGCAAGGTGGTCAGGGGAATCTCTCAGCTCCGACTGACTAGCAACCACATTGCTTCTTTATTTACACAGGCTTTACAGAAAAAAAGGCAAACTTATCTGAAAAGTACAGATTATGTGTTTGATATTTCATTACAAGTTCAGTCAGAATTTAAAAATACAAATAGAACAGATTTTATTTTTATCAGACCTAAACTTCAATTTAAAGAATTTAAAGAATGTTTCCTTCAAAGCAAATACATTAGACTGCTTTTAGACCAAACTAGTTTTAAAGCACTCCAGACAAAGAATATCTGAACTGTTCTTTTTATAAATAATAAATACTAATATCTAACTACTTTTACTGTATCTTATAAAGTAGTAAAAGTTTATTTATTCAATCTATCATATTTACTGAGTTCTATTCCTCCAGGGGTATACCCTGTGTGACCCCCTATCTTTAAACTACATTTTCAGAGAACTCTAAGTGTATTGTAAGACAAGGCTGTGAATCTGTAACCTATTCTCCTGGCCAATCAGAGCTTATCAATAGTCTCTATTTACCCTCCACCAATTATACTATTTGAGTTTGCTTAGGGGTGGATACCCCAAGAAGATTCCTGTAGTAATGGCCTCCTAAAGAAATTTCTAGCTGTGTACTTACCTGTGCTAAACAACCTCCGGGGCATAAGGAAGACCTCCAAATAGGGCCAGATAAAGTTATTTTTAGGATTTTCCTAAAAAGACTCAAATTTAATCTTCTCAGAAAAGGGCATAAAATAAATCGTAATGGAGAAAGTCAATAAGAATGCAACATGCAGAGACCAAAAACCTAAAAGTAAGAGAGAGACTACAGTGAGGGCAGCATTCAACTCATCTTTGCTAAAATTTATGTCTAACAGCTGTACTGGCTTCATGACTTCCACCATTCCTAGTGGACACGGCTGTGTCAATGATGCTATTCGAAGAACTTATATATATGTATACATTTTAGGAAGCTTCTATAGTACTGTGTTGCCAATATGGCTTAGGAGAAGACATTTAGTGTTGGTTTCCTCTGCCCGTATTTTCTCCATTACCCTATTCTCTCACCCTTCCCCATTTAATCCTCCTACTCTAGTTTGCCTTTTATCTCTCCAAAACACTGTATGTTATTTCCCCCTTCCTGAAATATCTACCCCTTCCACTAATCCTCTGCTATCTACTTAGCCTCTGTAGTTTTAGGTTTTTTATTTTGATTTTTTTCTCCATTAAATTATTTATTCACTGTGCATCCTGATCAAAGCTCCATTCCTCCAAGTCCCCCCTCACACAGCCCCTCCTCCATGCCCCCTCCCTTTCTCCTCTGAGAAGGGAGATGCCCTACCCTGGATACCAACTGACCCTGGCACCTCGAGTTATTGCAGGACTAAGCACATCCCCTTCCACCGAGGGGCAGCCCAGTTAGGGGAACAGAATCCACCGGCAGGCAACAGAGTCAGGGTAAACCCCAGCTCCAGTTGTTGAGGGCCTAACATGAAGACTAAACTGTACATCAGCTACATATGTGCAGGTGACCTAGGTCCAGCTGGTGTCTGCTCTTTGATTGGTGGTTCAGTCTCTGGGAGCCCTCAAGGATCCAGGTTAGGAGACTGTTGGTCTTCATGTAGAGTTCCTATTCCTTCTGGTTTGTTCAATTCTTCCCCCAACTCTTCCACAAGATTTCCCCAGCTCCATCTAATGTTTGGCTGTGGGTCCCTGCATCTCTTTCAGTCATCCGCTGGGTGAAACCTCTCAGAGAACAGTTGTGCTAGCCTACTGTCTGCAAGCATATCAGAGTATTGTTCTTGCCCATGGGATGGGGCTCAAGTTGGGCCAGTCATTGGTTGGCCATTCCCTCAGTCTCTGTTTCATCCCTGCCCCTACACTTCTCGTAGACAGGACAAATTTTGCATCAAAGGCTTTGTGGGTAGGTTGGGCTCTTTATCCCTCCACTGTGAGTCCTGCCTGGCTACAGGAGGTGGCCAGTTCAGGCTTCATATCCACCACTGCTAGGAATCTCAGTAGGAGTCATCTTCATAGACTTCCTGGAACCTCTCACATCCCAGGTTTCTGGCACATCCTAGAAATGTCTCCCCTATCCCCACAGCTGCCAGTTTCCATTCATTCTCTCAACCCACTCTCCCAGGCTCTCTCTACACTTGATCAGCAACACCCCCACCCCCACCACCACCCCCAACCCGCTCTCATCCCCATCTCCTCTCCCAACCAGTGTCCTCCCTTCATCTACTCTCCCATGACTATTTTATTTTCCCTTCTGAGATTCAAGCATCCTCCCTTGAGCCTCCTTGTTATTTAACTTCATTGGGTCTGTGAATTGTAGCCTGGGTATCCTGTACTTTATGGGTAATTTCCACTTGTAAATTACTCATGATGATATTTCCTAGTTTAGTCCATTTGCCTGCAAATTTCCTGATGTTCTTTTTTTTTTTTTTTTTTTGCTGTAATAAACATGAGATTTATTGATAGGAACCAGTGCACTGGGGTCGAGACTCATATCCCACTCAGGGGCACAGGAGTTCAACCGATGTTATTTTTAATAACTGAGTAAATGACTGAATTTTCTTTATTCATTCTTCAAGCAAGGGACATCTGGACTGTTTTCAGTTTCTGGCTATTAGGAATAAAAACTGCTATGAACACAGTTGAGCAAGTGTCTTTGTGGGATGGTAGGGATTCTTTTGGTTATATGCCCAGGAGTGGTATAGCTGGATATTCAGGTAGCACTATTCCTAATTCTCTGGAAACAAAACAAAACAAAAATGCCAGATTGATTTCCAGAGTGGTTGTACAAGTTTGCACTCCCACCAACAATGTAGGTCTATGTCCTCACTAGCACGTGCTGCTGATTGATCGTAGCCATTCTGATGGTCTAAGATGGACTATCAGAGTCGTTTTGATTTGCATTTCTCTGATGACTAATGATGTTGAACCTTTCTTTAAGTGGTTCTCAGCCATCAGAGATTCCACTGTTGAGAATTCTTTGTTTAGATCTGATCCCATTTTTTAAATTAGGTTATTTGGTTTGTTGCTGTCCAACTTCTTGAGTTCTTTACATACTTTGGATATCAGCCTTCTGCCATTGATGTTTTGTCCTATTGATGGTGTCAGTTAACTTACAGGAGCTTTTCCGTTTCATGAGGTCTTTTTTTTTTTTTAAAGAAATAGCCACTTTTAAAGGTTTGTTTGTTTATTTATTATGAGTACACTGTTGCTGTCTTCAGTCATAGCAGAAGAGGGTATACCAGATCCCCTTACAGATGGTTGTGAGCCACCATGTGGTTGCTGGGAATTGAACTCAGGACTTCTAGAAGAGTAGTCAGTACTCTTAACCACTGAGCTATCTCTCCAGCCCGAGGTCCCATTTATTAATTGTTGATCTTAGTACCTGAGCTATTGGTGTCCTGTTCAGGAAGTTGTATCCTGAACCAATGCATTCAAGGTTATTTCCCACTTTCTCTTCTATTAGACTTAGTGTTTCTGGTTTTAATATTCAAGTCTGGCTTTATGTTTAAGTTATGTACAAGATCCACTTGGACTGGAGTTTTGTTCAGGGTGATAAATATGGATCTATTTGCATTCTTCTACATGCAGACATTCAGTTAGACCAGCACCATTTGTTTTCAGTTTCCCATTGTATGGTTTTGGCTTCTTTGTCAAAAATCAGGTAGCCTTGGTGTGTGGGTTTATTTCTGGGTCATTGATTCAATTCAATTCAATTCAATTCAATTGACCAACTTGCACCATTACCATGCAGTTTTTATTACTAGTACAGCTTGAAATTAGGGATGGTGATACCTCCAGAAGTTTTTATCATTCAAGATTGTTTTAACTATCCTGGATTTTTTGTTTTTTATATGAAGTTGATATTTGCTTTTTCAAGGTCTGTAATGAATTGTGTTGTAATTTTGATGGGAAAATGCACTGACTCTGTAGATTGCTTGTGGTAAGATAGCTATTTTTACTATGTTAATCCTACTGATCCATGAGCATGGGAGATCTTTCCATCTTCTGATATCTTCTTCAGTTTCTTTCTTCAGAGACTTGAGGTTCTTGTCATTCAGGTTTTCTTGCTTGTTTGGTTAGAGTTACAACAAGATATTTTATATTATTTGTGGCTATTGTTAAGAATCCTGTTTCCCTAATTTCCTTCTGGGCCCATTTGCTTGTATAAAAGAGGGCTACTGATTTTTTTTTCAGTTAAAGCTATATTCAGTCACTTTGCTGAAGGTGCTTATCAGCTGTAGGGGTTTTCTGGTAGAATTTGTGGGATCATTTATACATACTGTCATCTCATCTGTAAATAGCAATGTTTTGACTTCTTGATTTTCCTTAGTTGTCTTATTGCTCTAGCTAGAACTTCAGTTACTGTATTGAAGAGATAGGGAGAGAGTGGGCAACCTTATCTTGTCCCCAATTTTAATGGAATTGCTTTAAGTTTCTCTCCATTTAATTCGATGTTGACTATTAGCTTGCTATATATTGTCTTTATTGTGCTTAGATATACACCTGTATCCCTGATCTCTCCAAGACTTTTAACACAAAGAGGTGTTGGGTTTTGTCAAAGGCTTTTCAGCATCTCATCATCATGTGTTATTTTTTTTATTTCAGTTTGTTTATATGCTGGATTATGTTGATGGATTTTCATACATTGAACCACCCCTACATCCCTGGTATGGTGGATGATCTTTTTGATGTGTTCTTGAATATGGTTTGTGAGTATTTAAGGACTTTGGCATCAAAGTTCATAAGAGAAATTGGTCTGAAATTCTCTTTCTTTGTTGAGTCTTTTTGTGGTTTAGGTATCAGGGTTACAGTGACTTCATAGAATGGAGTTCGGCACTGTTTCTTCTATTTCTATATTTTGGATAGGATTATTGGTATTAGTTCTTCTTTGAAAGTGTGATAGAATTCTACATCAAATTTAATGATTTTTATTTCTTCAGGGTTGTAGGACTATTTAAGTTGTTTACCTGGGGGCTGGAGAGATGGCTCAGCGGTTAAGAGCACCCGACTGCTCTTCCAGAGGTCATGAGTTCAATTCCCAGCAACCACATGGTGGCTCACAACCATCTGTAAAGAGATCCGATGCCCTCTTCTGGTGTATCTGAAGACAGCTACAGTGTACTTATATATAATAAATAAATAAATCTTTAAAAAAAAAAAAAAAAAGTTGTTTACCTGATCTTGATTTAACTTTGGTAAATGGCATCTATCAAGAAAATCATCCATTTCTTTTAGATTTTTCAATTTTGTGGAATATGGCTTTTGAAGACCTAAGGATTCTTTGGATTTCCTCAATGTTTGTTATGTTCCTCTTTTCATTTCTGATTTTGTTAACTTGGATATTGCCTCTCTGCTTCTTCGTTAGTTTGGCTAAGAGTTTGACAATCATGCTGGGTTTTTTCAAAGAACCAACTCCTGGTTTTGTTGATTCTTTGAGTTGTTCTCTTTATTTCTAATTGATTGATTTTAGCCCTGGGTTTGATTATTTCCTGATTATTCCTCTTAGATGCAGAGCTTTTTGGTTGTAGAGTTTTCAGGTTTGCTGTTAAGTTGCTAGTATGAGATCTCTCCAATTTCTTTATGAAGGCACTTAGTGATATGAACTTTCCTCTTAGCACTGCTTTCATTGTGTTCCATAAGTTTGGGTCTGTTGTACCTTCATTTTCATTGAATTCTAGAAGTCTGTAATTTCTTTCTTTGATCCAGTGGTCATTGAGTAGAGAGTTGTTCAGTTTCCATGAGTATGTGGGTGTTCTGTTGTTTTTGTTGTTATTAAGTCTAGCATTGGTTCATGGTGATCTGATAGTATGCATAGGATGATTTTAATCTTCTTATATCTTTTGAGAAGAAGGTCTAATCTTTTGTGTTTGGGTGAAATGATCTATAAATATTTGTTAGGCCCATTTGATTCATAACATCTGTTAGTTTCATTATTTCAGTTTAGTTTTCATCTTGATGACCTGTCCATTGGTGAGAGTGGGGTGTTGAAGTCTCCCATTATTGTGTGGGTTTGATTGTGATTTAGGCTTTAGTATTGTTTCTTTTATGAATGTGGGTGGCCCTCCTTGGGAGGCATAGATATTCAGAATTGAGACGTCATCTTGGTGGAGTTTTCCTTTGATGAGTATAAGGTGTCCTTCCCATGTTTTTTGATTACTTTGGTTGAAAGTCTACTTTATTAGACATTAGAATGGCCACTGCAGCTTGATTCGTGGGTCTATTTGCTTGGAAACCCTTTTTCCAGCCCTTTACTTTGAGGTAATGTCTACCATTGTTCTTGAGGTGTGTTTCCTGTATGCAGCAATATGAATCATTCTATTAACACATCCACTTTGTTAGCCCATGTCATTTTATTGGGAAATTTAGTCCATTGATGTTAGAGATGTTAATGACCAATGATTGTTAATTCCTGTTATTTCTATGGTGGTGGTAGTGTGTGTGTTTGTGTGTGTGTGTGTGTGTGTGTGTGTGTGTGTGTGTGTGTGTTTCTCTTCTTTTGCATGAAATTATTTCTTGGGTGTAAGCCTCATTGAGTTAGAGTTTTCCTTCTAGTGTCCTCTGTAGGGCTGGATTAGGGGAAAAGATATTGTTTGACTTTGGTTTTGTCATGGAATATCTTGTTTTCTCCCTCTATACTAATTGAAAGTTTTGATGGGTATAGTAGTCTAGGTTGTGGTCTTTTAGGGTCTGCAAGACATCTGTCCAGGCCCTTCTAGCCTTTGGAATCTCTATTGAGAAATCAGGTGTAATTCTAATAGGTCATTCTTTATGTGTCACTTGGCCTTTTCCCTTGCAGCTTTTAATATTCTTCTTTGTTCTGTACATTTAGTATTTTGATTATTATGTGGCAAGAGGATTTTATTTTCTTGTCCAATCTATCTGTTGTTCTGTAAGCTCCTTGTACCTTTATAGGCATCTCTTTCTTTAATAGGAAAATTTACTGCTATGATTTTGTTGAAGATATTTTTGGTCCTTTGAGCTGGAAATCTTCTCCTTCAATTTCTTTTATTCTTATGCTGGTCTTTTCATAGTATCCCAAATTTCCTGTTTGTTTTGTGTTATGAATTTTTTAGATTTAGCATTGTCAATTTCTTCTATTCCTGGGATTCTCTCTTCCATCTCTTATATTCTATTAGTGATGCTTGCATCTGTAGTTCCTGTTCTCTTTTCTATTCTTTATAGCTTCTATTTCCATTTTCAATTATTGGATAATTGTATTCATTGCCTTCACCTGTGTGATTATTTTCCTGTATTTCTTTAATGGATATATTAATTTTCTCTTTAAAGGCCTCTATATCTTTGTAAGATTGTATTCAAAGTCTCTCTATGCTTGGCTGTGTTAGGATATCCAGGGCTTGCTGCAGCAGGATAGATGGGCCATAATGCCCTGGCTATTGCTGATTGTGTTCTTATGCTGTCTTTTAGACATTTGTTTGTCCCTGTTGTTGGCAGGGTGATCCTAATGTCAGCAGGACTCTTTGGGGAGGCAGATGGAGCCTGACATTGGATCTTGGGGAACAGGGTGTTTCTCACCTATCTGGCTGTGCCCCAGGTTGACACATCGGGCAGGGAATTGGCTGGGGAGGGGTCAAAGCTGGACACTCCTGGACATCCTCGGGAAGGATGGGAGAATTATGGGCTAGATGATGGAGGCCAGGGGATAGCCTGAAACTCACCTCTGTTGGTTGGGCACCAGGTGGGCCCAACTGGCAGGGGATTCCTGAGGGAGTGGTCTAAGCTGGCTGTTTCTGCCCCCTGCCAATCAGAAGGCCTCCACAGAGGAAACAGGATGCTTCTGGGGTCCCACAAGTTTCCTTGGGATGTCAGGGTAAGCCCAGAGCCATACAATGATGCCCCACATGGACCTGACTGGTATAGGATTGATGGGGGAGGGTTTCAAGCAGGTTGTTACCCCTCGCTCCCACATTCCCCCTCAGAAAAGCAGCATGCTTCTGGAGTCCCACAAAGCTCCTCAGGATGGCAGGGTGAGTCCAGAGCTAGACAATGGATATCAGGGAACTGTGCCCAATTCACCTCTGTTGGTCTTTTATTTTGATCTTTTGAGGCAAAGTCCTAGAATATAGTCCTGACTGGTCTTTGAACTAATTTTAAAAACCAGACTGGCCTCAAACTCATACAGATCTGTTTGTCTCTGTCTCCCAAGTATTGGTATTAAAGGCGCGTCCCACTACTCCAGATGTTTGGTATACTGATAAGGCTCTAAAACACAGTCGCTACAAAATTCAAAGTAAAAATAGTACAAAGTGCTCCTATAGACATTCCTCCTAAGAATATACTACAAATAGCCAACAAACACATGAATACATGCTTTTGTAACTGTTTCTGTTGTGCATGTAAAAGCAATGTTGGAGACAAACAGGTATATTTGGCTTACAATTCTAGGTTACAGTCCATATTTGCAGAAAAATCATAGTGGCAGCTGGTCATACTATATCCTTTAAAAAGAGCAGAAAAATGAATATACCCCTGCTGCCTGATTGCACTCATCTACCTCTTGTCCATCAGAACCCTCTGCCCATGGATTAATGACACCCAAAACGAGTTTAGGTACAATCAGTGCAATCCCCCTACATACATGACACAGGTCAACCTAATCTAAGTAAGCCTCAACTGATATTCTCTTCTCAAGTGATTCTAGATAGTGGCAAGTCGTAGTTTGAAACTATCCAACATACATGTTAAATATCACTAATGACTAGGGAAATAACAACCCCCAAATATTGTTCGATAGCACATCATGCTCATCATATGGCTACTATCTAAAATAGGAGGGGTAGAAGGAAGAGCAAAAGGGAAAAGAAAACAACAATTTGGGCCTTTGAGCGCAAGCCTGTGATTCCAGCCACTTGGAAGAATGAAGCAGAAAAATAAGTTCAATGGCAGCTTGGGATACAGAATGAGTTCAAGAACCACGTTAGTGAGAACCCATTAAAAATAAAAAGAGGCCTGAAGAAGGATGTAGCTCAGTTGTAGGGTACTTGCCTGGTGTATACAAGACCCTGTATTTCATCTCCAATACCGCAAAAAAAGAAATAAAAAAAATTATCAAGGATATCAAGAAACTGGAACCCCTGTGGCTACTTGAAGGAAGGTAAATGGTACATAATATTTGAAAAACACTGTGGGAGTTCCTCAAAGTGTTTAAAATAGAATTATTTGATAAACCCACCAACTTTACTTCTTAAAGTATATTCAAAATAATTGAAATCAAGAGCACAAGTTGATATTTGTATAACCATTTCAATTGTAGAATTAGTCAGAATCCCAACTGTCCACTGACAGGTAAATGATTAAACTAAATGTAGTCCTGTACATAGAATGGAATATTAGCCTCAAAAATAAAAGAAATCCAGACACATGTCAACACATGATATCCATGATAATTCAGACCCATAAGATAAAAATGTAATCAACCATTTATATGAGGTAACCAAAGTATCAAATTCATAAATGCAAAAAAGCAGGATGGTGGTTAGCAGGGATCTTTATCTTGGAGAATTGTTTAATAGACATGGAATTTTCTTGTTTCTAGAGGAAAGGACATTGTGGAAATGGATGGTGAATAAGAGAAATACTGCATGGTGGGCATGCCTAATGTGCCTAACTTAGGAACAGTTAAAAGGACACATTTCATGCTATACTTAATTTACAATGTTAAGTATTAATAATTTACATCATTAAAAATATAGAACAAAGTTTTTATCCCATTATTATATTTAATGGGAATCGAGTATCTTAAACAGCCATTTTAATTTTTTATGAAATAACCTGCTTTTTTTCTTCTTGTCCATTTTCTGCTAATTGCTTCTGTATTGATGAAAATGTGATAGGGTCTTTTAACCTTTTCCATTTCTATCAGTTCAAAGTTAGAGAGAAATTGAAGCAATTCTAGAGAGATTTCTCACACACGCTAGATCCTCTGGTGGTTATCCCTCTCCTCTTGCTTTGTGTCTCCATGTCCATAAATGTGTCAGTCTTGATACTATTCTGCCTCTGATCTATAGAAGAGTCACTCAAAATCTGTTGCTTAAAAATGTCTCATCTGACTTGATCACAGCACAGCTCTCACACGTAGAAAACATACCAATGGTGCATCCCAGTGTCTCATTCACAGTCCATGCACAAACTGCATATATTACAGTAAGGACAACTTGAAAACACAGAAATGATCAGAAGATATTTCTCAAAGAAGGGCATACAGACGGCCATGTGGAAAATGCCATCCATAGATAAAAAAGGTTCGCACAGACATTATCAATGAGTTGTATGTCTCACACAAGAAACGACTCCAGTTAATGTTAGTGTCTGAGTCTTTCACCTATGTTCTCAAGGATTCAGGTTTTTTTTGTTGTTGTTGTTTTGTTTTGTTGGTTTCCTCTATTGATCCCTTTTACCAACACATCTTTTATTTCTTCTTTGACAATTTCACATACTTATACAATCTATCTTGACGTTATCTTCCCCAAACTCCTACAGTGCCCCTTCAGGCTCTTTCTGTTTTCCATTGGAGCTGGCAGGACCTGACTGATGGAATGTCCATTGGTCTTGTTGGCTATGTGAACACATCAGAGTGCTGAAGCAGCACTTTGGACTGTATTTTTCCTCTCTGTAACAAAGTTGCTACAAACACTTCAGCATCAGTTCTTATTTCCATCAGCCTCAAATGGGTCTTTTTTGTAGACTTGGAGGAGCAATTTCCTTCCTGATTCAACATCTTGTCATCCTTTATTATTTGCTTGGCATCTCAGGCACATTATGTGATACACACACACACACACACACACACACACACCTATGAAGCCTGAGCATGATTTCTCCAGCAGTGCTGCTGTGTGCTGCTGTGTGTGGTCTGAGGTAGTCAGAAATACAAATTCAGGTGGGAAGAAGAAGCACAGGCGGGCATTTAATCCGAGCACTTAAGAGGCAGAAGCAGGAAGATCTCTGGGAGTTCCAGGCCAGTTTGGTCTATAAATGGAGTTCCAGGAAAGGACTACATAGAGAGGCCATGCCTCAAAAAACCAACTAAACAAATAAAAATGTAAGTCTGTGGGCCTCACCCCATCAGCCAGCCAAAGCTCTAGGGTTCACATCCAGCTATCTGCCCCGGCTTTGGGCTGCTTTCATGCTGATGTAGGATGAAGATCCACTGTCTAGAGCTCATGCCACTCTCACGTATCATTCCTACAGACAATAGCCTTCAGATTCATATCGTGCTCCAGCTCTACTGCTTGTTTGACTTGTGTACCGTTTTCCCTGACACCAAATATAATGATATATTTAATGTTATTGAATATTATGAAATTAAATAACTGAATACCTTTTCTTTAGCATTAAATAATATTCCGTGAAAGCCTGTTACACATCTGCACTTGAGAGAAAAAATACTAGTGGTAAGCAGCATGAAGATATTCATGGATGCAATGAGGCAAACTTCGATAGGAACCAATGTGTGGGAAGCCATCTGAGTGGATGGTACTTATATAGAACAGTTGTGTGGAAGGCCGCTGAAGAACAGAGTACGACCAGATAATGAAAGTCTTTCAAAGACAGCAGGTGGGTTCTATTGTCTCATGGCTATTTTTATTCTAATTTTAGAAAAGTTATAATTACTTTTAATTCATGAGTGAAGACTTGGGAATGAATATGGCTCAGTAGTAGAGACCTTGCCTGTCTTGACAGGGCCCTGAAATATTGGGGGAAAAAAACTTTAAGCCACAAGTAAATATTCACCCATCCAAATCATTAGTGCTTAGACATTGCACAGTCAACTGCTAAGGGTTTGAAAGATATGACTTTTGTCAATTTAATGCTTTTGAACATTTAAATGTTACTTTAACCACATTATTTCCTAGGGAGTATAAGTACTGGGTGTGATTATACTAAATCTAATCTGGATTATCACTGACATAGGTATTAGACTTGCTGACTATTTTGAGCCTTGAAAGCACTATTTTTTTCCCCAGCAAGAAATAGAGTACTGATGGCTCAGCAGTTGGGAATACCTGCTATTCTTGGAATAGGTCAGAGTTTGATTCCCAGTTGATTCCCATGTTGAGCAGCTTGCAATCATTTGTAACTCTATCTCTAGTGAACCCTACATACATGTGTGCATGTTCCACTGGTAGAGTGCTTGCCAAGTACCTTTACTCAGCAGTCTAATTGTGCTTTTCTCAGTACCTAAGAAGGTCCCCAAGTTCTGCAAGGGTCTAGCACCCCTATTTTCCACGACAGGGCCTGGCACAAAGGAGATGGGTGAAGAGACCTGTTTTGGAAAGTTCTAATGCTTTCTGCTGAGAGTAAAAAAAAAAAACCAAACACAAAATTGTCAGACCATAAAGACAAATACTGACTCTTTAAGGGATCTGACAAAATAACAATATTAAAATGAATTGGCCAAGAGTTCTTTTAATTAAGGACATAGTATTATTAGATTAAAAATGTATGCAGCCCCTGACCTGTACTCCTAGAATTTGGGAGATTGAGGAAAAAGGAGAATGAGGTCACCTACTGAATTACTTAATGAGACCTAGTCCCAAAGTAAAAAAAAAAAAAACAACATCATCAACAACAATAACAAAACAGAAGTAGGAGGAAGGGGAGGGAGAGGAGGAAAAGGAGGAGGAGCAAAGTGAAAAGGAATAAGGGGGAAAGTATGCTACTTACAACACAGTTTCCATGAAGGGTGTGCTGTGACATCAGAGCGAATATGTACGTAGAGGCAGTGCCTCTCAAGCCCATCCACAAAATAAAATCATCATAGGTGCTTCTAAAAACCTAGGTTCACTGTCCCCATTCCCAGAGCAGCTAAACCAGATTGTTTGTATGTGCTGTTAATATGTACCTACTTGGAAGCCACCTGTGTCATAAGAGCACTGTAAAAACTCAACCAAGCACACAAGCAAACAGTTGCTCCCCTTTGCTTTAATCCAGGTTCTAGAACCACTGGCAGATGGTGCTTAAATGATCCTCTTCTCCAGCCACCTTCTTTCAGAATGGTTCAGAAAGAATCCCCTTCCATAACACTCCTGTAGAACTTTGTGGAGATGTACATATTGCCCTCCAATATGGAACAGACAAACTGGGCTCTCAACAGGTAGCTGCAGTGAAATTTTAGATGCTTAATTTTATGTTTGTTTAATAACCACAAGTACCTTATGGTGCTCCCAATGGAGAACACAGTTCAGTAATTAGCAATTGCTAAATAATTGGATACATAGCTGCAGAAGTAACCTCCCTACTTCTTATTTGGAGAACAATTCTCAAATGTCTACTTGTCTAGGTCAATGGGAACTGGCAGCAGATACAGCTGGAATTTTTCGTTGGGAATTATGGGATATGAACTTTGAAAAGACATAGCTGAGGTATTAACCAACAAATAATGGACATTATCACTATAGTTCAGGGTACTGAGAGCTTCATGGACAGCTTTGGAGTCTGTTTTGCCACTGGGAAAGAACGGTGACTTTAAAATCAAAGATATTTTGACAATAAAATGTAATTAGGTAATTAATATAAATTCTGCTTCAATTACCAAAGCTGTAGAAAATTGGAAGTTGTCAGAAGTGCATGTGTTAAGGTTGATAGTGACAACTGGCGGTGTATTTTCAGAACTCGTCACTCTGTGGAACAGCTTGAACCTTAAGATCACCCTGTTGTTGCTGATGTACCAGCTTGCTTTGACTAGATAAGATGCTTCCAGTACCTTCTGGCATGGTGTAAAGGCAATTAAACGACATTTGTGCTATGTGTGTTTGAAATGAGTGGTTCTTTAAGTGTCAGTTGATTTGCAAGGCTATTCCATATGATCCTATAGAATAAAAAAAAAATTACACTTTCAAGCAGGGACACCTAGAACATAAAAATGTTGTTTTAATGTTTTTAATATTAAAATCATAAATTCAGGCTCAAGAGATATTTCATTCAGTGAAGTGTTTGCCTTGTAAGCATGATGATCTCACTTTGATCTCTAGAACCCAAGGGAAGTAAAATGCCAGCCATGGTAATAAATGATTATAAGCCTAGGACTAGAGAGGTATTAAAAATACCTCTGAAGGTCCTTGGGCAGCCACTCTGGTAAGTTCTAGGCCAATAAGAAACAACTTAGTGGAGTTAGTTCTCACTTTCCACCTGAGGTTGTTCTCTGGTCTCCTTATGTAGGTATATGCATGTGCTTACAGGTGAACAGGAGACATATACAAACATACCTATAGATAACTTTTAAGAAAGAAAACACAGAAGGCTGGTGAGATAAAGGCACTTGCTGCACAAGCCTGGAGACCTAAGTTCAATCTTCAGAACCCATATAAAAGAAGAGAGAGCCAATTCCACAAGTTGTTCCTTGACCCCCAAAGTTGTACTTGTCATGGCACGTGAACACACACACACACACACACACACACACCCACACACACACACACACACACACACACCAGAAGTGCAATTTTAAAAGAAATGTATTTAAGAGACCACAATGTTTTTGTTTTATTTCTAAAACAGTATTTTTTCTCTTTTATTAAAAGTATTTATTTGTTCACTTTACATCCTAATATCAACTCCCCTCTCCTCCCAGGACTCCCTCATACAGATCTTCCCTTCGCTTCCCCCTCCTCTTCTACTTTGTTAAGGAGAGTCCCTTTCTGGGTGTTAGTCCCCTACACTACTTACCCCTGCACATAAGAGACCACAGCTGCTACTTCTCTAACAGCTCTTAACATCAGAAGTTCAGCAAATAAAGCACACTAGCTGTATCATCAAGGGTTGTTCATTGACTCATTTTTTTTTTCTATGACAGTTTCACTAATGAATGCCGAGTTTAACTCATGATAGTTAAGGAGATGATTATTTGACTGATACTGGTTCAGAGAAACATTAATAGGAGTAACCAGGGGCTGGAGAGATGACTCAGCAGTTAGGAGCACTTGCTGCTCTTCCAGAGGACCTGGGTTCAAGTCTCAGCATAACAGGTCAAAACCATCTGTAACTTTGGTGCCAGGTGATCAATTTCTCTTCTGACTTCTGAGAGTAACAGGCACCTACATGGTACACAGACATATATGCAAGCAAAACACTTAAACATACAAAATGAAATAGAATAGCTTAGAAAAAATTCAATAATCAGAAACCTTGTGAATGTCTGTATCTCACAGTGTCTTGTTGTCTGGTTTATCTCAACTCTGGGTGGCCATCACCATTATCTAACATGATTAAGATAAAGACTTTTTGCCCCCCTGGCAATGGGCAGAGGCATCTTGTTGGTGATGATTCACCCTAGCTTGATGCCTGGTTTGGTGGCCAAAGCTGTCTCATGCCTATGATTCATAAAGATCAAATCAAATCAAATCCAGGCAGCAGTGTAGAAGGCAGATTAGACCGCCATGACGCCTAGAGACCTGCCCTCTAGTGCATGGCACAGGTAGGTTAGAGCCACTTGCTTGTTGCCACACCACGCCATGCGGCACAGATGATGTCACCCAAGCACCTGCCCTCTAGGTGGGGCTACCACAATGTGTGAGTACAAGGTGGTTAGATGGGGAGAAACAGAAGCACCTTGAGCATTTTGAAGAGAGAAGGAACTGGAAACCTGAGGGTGGACTGGAGTAGCCTGCTATGAACAGCTAGTCCCACTACCTGGAACCATAATGAGACCCGAGCCTGAGCTGCTACTGAGGGCATGTCTGAACCATTGCTATGCAGTGGCAGGGATTCGGTGTCAATGTCCATAGCTCATATTATCACTAGAGAATATGGTGGATGTCCAGAGGCTGTGTATAACTAGCCCCGCCCCTCACTGGATGAAGTCCTCTGGAAAGTTGGCCCCATCTCTCACAGGCAGCAGCATTCAGGAAAGGAGGCCCTGTACCTAGCTCAGGGCAGAATGGAGCTGGTCCTGGTGGTATGGGCGAGTCAGCTCTGAGGGCATGAGTGTAGGAGAGCTGACCCTGCCATTGACCTGCTGTGGGGTGGTACGGGCACCAAGGGGATGCTTACCACCACCACCTCTAGCAGTCAGGAAAGCTGCCCACAGCATCATGTGCTCCAGAGAGCTATCCCTGCTCCTCACAAGTTTTAGCGCTCAGTACAGCCCTGCACCTCGCCTGGACAGCACAGCAGAGTTGACCCTGCCATTCATCTGCTGTGGGATGACATGGGTACAGGGGTGATACCCTCCCACTCCCTGCCTTACCAGGCAGTAACCTGAAGAGCTGACTCTGAGGTCATGAGTGTGAGCAGGAGAGCTGGCCCAGCCTCTCATAGGCTGCATCCACTGGGAGAATGGGCCTCAAACCTTGACTGGGCTGCACAGTGGAGCTGGCTCTGCAGGAATGTGTTAGGGTGAACCTCAACGGTATGAGAGCAGGAGAGTTGACCCTGCCTCCTGCTGATTGGGTGGCCTAACCAGAACAGTGCTGGAGAACTCCCCCTGGTGGTGTGGATAAGGTAGAGCTGGTGAACTGATCAGCTCAACTACTACCCAGACCCATATCCAGAGTTCTGAATCAGCCCATCCCAACACCTGTATCATCATCTGTGGATGTTTGGGACACATGAAAAGGCCAGCCCTGCTGTTCCAAAGCTACAGGATCTCCAACGCACAGGGCAACAACGGGAAAATGGGAAGGGTCCAATATTGACAGTTTCACATAAGCCTGAGATCTCAAACCAGACCAATGACTCACTGCAGTGAACATTCTTAAGTGGAGATGTGCACACAGAGGGGTTCACGGTGGGGCACACTGTGCCACGCTACAGCTTCCACGATGGCAGGTTTCTATGCTTTTGTTGTTTGCTTGCATGTTTTATTTGGAGGGTGGGGTTGCAAGAGCAAAGGCAGATATGAGAGAGGATGATGAGCATGACTGGGGTGCATGGGAAACTCACAAAGAATCAAAAAAAAGTTATAAAAAAAGATACTTTTCTCATGGATTTTATAAATGAACAAAATTATAAATTCTACCATTAAATTTTAGTGAAAACTAAAAAACATTTAAGTGAAATAGAATATCAACTAACGTAAAACAACCAATAAGTTACTTTTTAAAGCTACATTTATTATTTATTATTGTGTGCTTGGTGGGGGGTGCATGTGGGTACACATGTGTATGTGTGAGACAGGGGACAAGTTTTAGAATTCAGATTCCTCCTTCCACCATGTGGGCCCTAGGAATTAAGCACCTTATCCACTAAACCACCTCAGTGGTTCATTGATGGAAACATCTAACCATCTCCTTCCTCACTTCTTCATTTGTTGTATATCCAAGGAGGAAACACATACTTCTTTTTAATTTTTTTTGAAGTATTATTGTGTTGTGCAGTTGGGGTACGGGCACATGATACAGCATATGTGTGTAGGTCAGAGGTAAGCTTTTGGAGTTGTTTCTCTATTCCATCTTTACATGGGTTCTATGGATTGACCAGATCAGCCTTCATCGAAAGAAATTTACCCACTAAAGCATCTTGCTAACCCAAGCTCTTTTAAACATTACACAACTGCTTTTTTGGAAACAGTTTTACATAAAAATAAACTAAAACCAAATGAAAGTTAAGATTTCCCTAGTTCTTCCTAAGAATGGAAATACTACCCCTCTCTTAAATATCAGCTCTCCAGAATCTAGTCGTCTATGCTGATGGTTCATAAAAAGTTCTGCTAACGTAGGGGTTGGGGATTTAGCTCAGTGGTAGAGTGCTTGCCTAGGAAGCACAAGGCCCTGGGTTCGGTCCCCAGCTCCGAAAAAAAGAACCAAAAAAAAAAAAAGTTCTGCTAACATAAGAATAAAACACCTCCTAATTGCAATCTATTCTATTATCCACTCCCCGCATGTCTAAAATGAATCATTTTGGCTTAGGTGGTTTGAGACGTAGGTTTCTCCGCTGTATCTTTACCACATAAAAATTACATGCACAAAACCAACAAAAATAGAGTCAAAACAAATCACTTAATGTATTTTAGGCCTTTTATTTTAATAAATAACTTCAGTTAACAGCACTGTCAAAATTAAAAGGCACTTAAAACAAGGTGGTGACTAGCTTGAGTCAGGGCGAGCACAGCAGGGAAGGCACGTGCAGGAGGTGCACAGTGGTCGAATTGCTGCTGAGGGGCCCTGCCCAGGCCCTACAGTCCTGCAAGCAGCAGGACGGCTTACAGTATTTGTGAAAAAGGCAAATGTACAGCCACAGAAAAGAAAAGGTAATAATAGAGTCTGACCCCCAAATTGCAAACAGACACATTAGAGATTAGAGGTGATAAAGGAGCACCAGGAATTAAAGAAAAACAAAGCAGAACAGGCCCCTGCTCCACAATGCTACTAAAGTTATGGCCTTATGTAAATAGTGCTAAGTCAGGGACTTTTTAGCAGAGAAGTTCCCAGTACTTTTATCCAAGCTTGGATTTATAAAGAGAAGGCGTTGGAGTTACAGGATTAAGTAACTCACAATGGCACACAGGTTTTAAAGCTAAGTTTTCCTTTCCACATCTCAGAATTTTTCCAATGGACTTGTAAATCAACTGTGTCAAATTTATTTTAATTGGAAACTGTCAACACACTTGTCTTCCGCACGCATCATTGAGAATTCCCAGTGGGCAGCCAGCAGGCTGAACAAAGCCCAGAGCCACCAGCAGGACTGTTCTTTGATTCTGTTTAACTAGCCCTGGCCACTCTGTAAAGCTGAGAATCAGTCATGGTTCAGATGCTGTGATGCTGCTACTTCAGCTGTGCCCGGCATTAGCACCAGCAGTGTCATTCAATCTAGTAAGAGCTTGATTCCAAGGGTCCGGGAGGAAGGGTTAAAAAGGCACACTGTGACCTCAGCTGATAAGGATTAAAGATCCTTTCTCAAGTCTTCTGTCAGTCCCTGGCATGGATTATAACATTATTTTCAAAATAATAAAAAATTAAAAATTATACATATTGTACATTTTCCAAACCTGCATGTGAATAAACCCCTGGCCACAGAGCCCCAAAGCTACCCTACTGTGACTAAGATGCTGCTGCTGTGAGCTTGGTGTTGCAAACTCCGCCTGAGTAGGATTCATTTTCCCTCATACTTCGGATTGACCACAGTTGTCACGGCACTCTTGTAAATAGGATTTTCACCCTAAAACAAACACAAATTACCAGTTACTCTCTAAAATCACAGTGTTCCAAAACAAGGTTAAAAGCTGCAGTTGTCTTAAGAAGTGTCTTCCAAAGTCCAGTGTCAAACAGTGTTTAGATTAGAAGGCAAAGATAAAAATCTGACACAGTGGTGAGAAGGACAGCCCTGACCAATAGTATCAGTATTAGAATATTGTGCTGACTCCAGTCGTCATCCCTGGGGGGCTGCCTCACAAATGGCCTCCACACAGAACCTGTACAGCTGCCATCAGCCTCTGAAAATCTGGTACCAACTTAAGGAACACTAGAAACCTAACTCAGACACTCTAATGCTTAAGTGCTTATCATAGGGTGGCTGGCTTCCATCCAGAGGAGATGGCTCCTGAAATATCAGTTCTACAGAACTGAGTTCTGGATATGTCTGCCAGTGTCACCCAAGGCACTGTGTCCATCAAGTCACAATCCAAAACTATGCTTACAATGTTAACTAATTTCCATGCTTCGATAGCCTAAGGGTAATGTTGATCACAGTTCTACTCTTGAGTGAGAACCGCTACAAACTCAGCAAGTGACTCAAAACCACAAACATTTCTCACAATTGAAAAATATACCATGGTACTTTAAGCAGAACAATAGCAATCATAATTATATAATCATACTTTGCCCTTGAAGAGAGTTGTAATGATTTGTTTATGCTCGGCCCAGGGAGTGGCAAGATTAGAAGCTTCGGTCTTGTTGGAGTAGGTACGTCATTGTGAGCGTAGGTGTTAGACCCTCACCCTAACTACCGGGAAGTCAGTCTTCCACTAGCTGCCTGTTTCAGATACAGATGTAAAACTCTCAACTCCTCCTGCACCATGCCTGCCTGGATGCTTCCATGTTCCTGTCTTGATGATAATGAACTGAACCTCTGAACCTGTAAGGTTCAGAACCTTAAGCCCCCAATTAAATGTTGCCCTTTATAAGACTTGCCTTGGTCACGGTGTCTGTTCACAGCAGTAAAACCCTCACTAAGACAAGAGTACAGTATAGTGTGTGAAGATATGAAATAAGGTGATCTGACAGTTCAAAATAGAATTACATAATATGACGAGTACTAGAAAGAGGGATGAACATGAGAAGTTTAAGAATACTTCCATAGGGAAACTGACTACAAATAAATTACTAAAAAGCAAATACCAAGCCACAGTATAGAACAAAGAACACCATATCAAGGTAGAGACACATATGCTTCATCTGAAATTTAAAACGTGTTCTGAGGTGCTGGGAATGGAGCAGAGAAGAGGAAAGCAGTGTGGGCTTAGCCCTAAGATCAAGGTCAGCATCTACCAAGACAGCAGCAGCTTTGTAAATTACCTGCAGAACAAGACCACACACCTGATCACTCACTCCCACTCCTCAAACAGTGGGGTGCTGGTTAGTTTCTGTCATCTTGATACAAACTAAGGTCTCCTTGGAAGAGGAAACCTTAATTAAGGAATTGCCTCCAACACACTGACCTGTGGGCATTTTCTTGACTGCTAATTGGTTAGGAGAGCCCAGCCCACTGTGTGTGGTGCCACTCCTGGGCAGGTAGGCCTGGGCTGTATACAAAAGGTTAACTGAGCATGCCAGGGAACGTATGCACAGCAGTAAGAACTTCTCTGGAGGTCTCTGCTTTAGTACCTGTGTCCAGGGGACTGCCCCCATGTTCCTGCTTTGGTTTCCTCTGATGATAGGTTGTACCAGTTAAACCAAATAAACCCTTTCATCACGTTGCTTTTTGGTCATGGTATTTTACAACAGAATGCAAACTTTAATCTCAACATAAAATCATGGGGGGGAGCAGCCTTTGGCCTTGTCTTGATTAATTGAGGCAGGATGTCCACTGTGAGTAGAATCATTTCCTGAGCTTGAATGTTGTATAAAAGGAGAAAGTGAGTCATTTCCTGAGCTTGAATGTTGTATAAAAGGAGAAAGTGAGCCCCAGCATCTGTCACTTTCACTTTGATTTGACCAGGTGCCCCAAACTCCAACACTATGACACTGTACACTCTGTGAACCTGAGTAAATCTTTTCTCATTAGACCAACAGAAAAAGTAGGTAATACAAGCGCCATCAACAAACATTCTATTACACTGACGACAAAACTGCTTAGAATCTCAAGGTCTCAGCTCGCTGGCTCACAGCATCCCTCCTTCAGGTAAGAAGTTTCCAACTTCCTGGGTGTGATGCTAGAAATGCATCAAATATATTAGGCTACTAAACTACTATTTAATTGTCTTTAAGTTAACACATTCAACAAAATCTAAAACTTACTGCTTAAGAATTGTAAGTGAACAAAACATAAAGCAAAATATAAAAGGAGAGAAGTTCAATATTTATTGTCATGGAGTCTAAAGCAGAATTTATATGGAAAACACTTACCTTTGGAGAAGTTTGGTTTGCCATACACACTAACATTTATATTCACTATGTCAAAGTCCAACCAAACAAAAATTTAACATGCAAGTTAGAGATAAACTCACGTATGTATTAGGTATCAGTTTAATGAAGGTAAGCTAAAGTAAATCAGATTAGTTCCATCAGTCAGGGGACAGACAGCCCCTGCCCCAAGAAGCCAAGGCATATTTGCACCTAAAGTGTAGGTTCCTTTGCAGTGAGTCCCTCCTGGTCTACTAGGAACAGCTGGCAGTGGTGGCTGTGAATTACTTATGTGAGGTATGCAATGAAAACTCGGAGGCTTGTCATTCACAGCAGGGAAGGACAAACCTAACAATTCTGTCAGTGTCCCAACATGGCAGTCTTACATGCTTACATAATTACGGTGCATGCTAATGGTGTAATTAATTGGTGAGAACCCTTGGTCCCATATCACAAAAAAATGTTTTTATGTGACTTTTTTCTGATAGTTTTGCCCTCATTAATTTTTACTGTTCATATTCATTAAGAAAACATCCTGGAATAATCTATAGCCATAAAATTTCTTAGATTTCAGTAATATATAAATAAATTTTAAGAAACCCTTGCTTTTTTAATTGTATGAAATGCTTATTCTAGCTGAAGAAGGTGTATGATAGCCAAAAATTAAATCAAGAATATAAACATTAAATATAAATAGTAACTATTGATTAATACTACTCAAAGTGCCATTAAATGTACGGGAAGGGCAAATAACTTATCTCAGGAAAAGTCTTCTGTGGAAAGTAACTACATGAAATGGTTAATACCTGATTGTGCCCACAAAGAAAATAAATAAAACCCCACTAATTTCACTGGCTATTCAGTTTTTCTATAAAAATTAAGTTCTGTAAAGTATCAGGTGAGAGTGAAAGAAATGTATCAAGTTACACACACACAAGAGTTTAACAATAACTTTCTACCAACAAACTAGCCTTGAATAAAAGCTTCTTAGCAGTAAAAGAGATACAGGATATCATGATTTCTAGTATTGCTGTTACTTCCTATATTCCTTAAAAATATAAAACATCCTCTAATTTAGGGTTTTCTGAAAATCTTATTTTTTTAACTGACTGATTCACAGATTAAGTGATTATACATCCTGAAGCCCTTCAATTTTGCTTTCCAAGTTCAATAACAGAATAAAAGTAATCATAACAGCTGTGCTGAGTTCTATGTAGTAGGAAAGTGATTCTCCTATTATGTTTGTCCAACAGAGTAGACATGAGCTTTTCTCCCTAGGTGCTCCCAGAATTATGACCATGAGACTTAATAATTTATGAATAAAACCATAAGCATGGGTTTGTTTCCCAATTAGCTCATAACTTACATAATCCATTTATTCTAACCTGAATTCAGCTACATGTCTGGTTTCTCTCAGTTTCATCCATCTGACTTCAGGGTAAATCTCCTGCTCTTGACTCTTTCCCAGAATCCTCTCTGCTGGATGTCCCACCTTCTATATTTCCTGCCTCAGCTATTAGGTCCATGGCTTTTTAGTGACAGGTGATGCTGTCACACAGTGTGTAAGAGATTCTCATTACATTACCCCAAATCATAACACAGCTGTCAAAATGGGCAGCTCTGTAAAGTGTTCTATTTCTTCCTGGCCAGGTAACTGTTTCCTAAAGAATGTGATTGCTAATGGGTGCAGGGCAGAGGATAGGGACATAAATATCATTTCACTGACTAGCTGTGTGAACTTGGTTTCTCTGCCTCAGTCTTCTCTTCTATAAAACAAGAATAAAGATAACCCCCACTATTCTCACAAGTAACAAAAAATATAAGGATTGAGAACCATTCCTAAAGCACAGGGGAACCCTATAGCTATTGCCAACACTGTCTCTGTTGACAGAAAGTGGAAACAACAAAACGAATTCTCCTGGGCTCTTCCAATCCACAAGAAAATAATTTGGGTCTAAATGTAATCAGCCTTTTTTATGGAAGTTTTAAGAGAGGCAAAAACAGGTAAATCTATGTGAGTTCAAGGCTAGCCTGGTCTACACAGCAAGATCAAAGATAGCCAGGGCTAAATATTAAATACTTCTCTCAAGAAAAAAATGATAATAATAAAATAAAAATAAGCAACAAAAATTTCAGTTTTAAACTTGAAAGTCAGAACCATGTAATAACTAAAAAGAAACACTCGGTGGTATTCTGCTTCTCAGTGGAATTTCCACATAATCAAGAACAAAAAAAGTCTCAGAATCTTCCTAGAATGGGTAAAATGAATTGTAACTGTGAACAGTTTCACTATTCAATTCAGGAAGTAATTCAGCATCTGCCATGACCTTCTGGAACAGGACTGCATCGGAGATCGGTAGTACACTGCAGCCCAGCGTCAGTTAACACCCTCCCTATCGCAGACTTGAGAGGAGCCTCAGGGAGGTAACAGAGCTCTGGGCTGCTCTACTTCCTAAGCAGGTCTTGCCTGGCTGCAAAGCATTGCTTTCTCTCCAACACAGGGGCAGCCTCTATACCTTATTATTTGGTAAAGTCCTTCCAAGCACTAAGTTAACATATGAGACAAGCCACCCATAGCCATAAAATAAAGCCAAACAAAAATAGCAGTAGTGTTGAGACACACACGGTGCAGGAAAAAAAAAAAAAAAAAAAAAGGAGAGACAGACAGAAATTCACATGCAAGGATAGAGAGTGAAAAGAAATACGAACGGAAACTCAGAGACCAGCTTTACGTCCATAGTTTGGATTCTTGAAATTATTAATAGGACTCTTGTAAATCGGATTTTCTTGCTAAAGTGAAAGAAATAGTTTCTAGTGATTTCATCAGAAAAAAAATTGATATGCATTGACAGAAACTGGAATTCTATTTCTATACTTCTAAAGTGTCTAAATTTAAAAAAAAAAAAAAAAAAAAAAACCCTGTTGTGTCAAAATGTGAATCTAAAGGGCCAACATTTATCCAACCACACAATTCTATTCTGAAACCAGTTATCAACACGTACCAGTCAAAGCCTGTGTTTCTATTAAGCAAGATTTTACAGAAATGCAATCTGAAGAAAGTTCAGGCTGAGTATTTCCAAATGCACGAACACACCTAGACCTCATCTAAGAAGGCCCGTTGTAACCCCATCTTCTGGTCAGCCCTTCCCTCATGCTAGTCTTAGAAATACTGGTTTGGTTGTGTATCCCAGAAATCATATGAAGAGAATCATAATGAATGTATGGAGGGGAAGTGGAGTTTTCTACAGTGTGGCCTGAGATGTTGGTGAAGTCATTTAAGATTCTATTTTATATCAGACAAACGAGCTGAGAATATTTAGAATCTGACCTACTAAAGAACTAAAACATATTGGCCACTACATACACAAAATATCATATTCTCCTAAATTATTAATTGAATAGGAGGCTTCTGGTTTTCAGCAAATGCAATTTCTTTGAATTTTGAACTTTGGGTGAAATAAAATATTTAAAGAGGACTTTAAAGGTCAGCCTCACCATTAGTAAGTTACACTTACTTCAGGAACCAACCTACTTCTCACAGATGTTTCATAACTTACCGTGTCCCACTTGGCATTCATTTTCTCCTTTTCAAATTTAGCAAATTCCCTTCTGTCATGAATTATCATTAAAAGTTTCCAAATCAGCAGCAAGGCAAGGCCAATAAGAACAATTCCAGCAACCACGCCTGCTACAATTGGGATGATGTCGGGACCAGTAGGACAGTCTACAAACGAAAAGGTTAATCATGAGCATAAAAAGACTGAGTTTACACAAAGTTCACATGACCACAAAGAGCTAGATGGGGTCTTAACAAAATTAATAGTGCTGCAAACTCAAGAGACTGCACTGTCCCAAAAACCTATTTAAAAGCTACTAAGTTCCAGGCCAGGTGTGGTGGCACATACCTTTAATCTCAAGATGGACCTCATGAGTTTGAGGTCAACCTGTTCTACAAAGTAAGTTCCAGGCCAGACAAGGTGAGACCCGATCTCAAACAAACAAACAAACAAAAAACTACTAGATTCTAACGAGGGAGCTTATAAAACTGTAGGAAATATGATCAGTAGGTCATTTATTTGGGGGCTATGGAATATATTTCTTTCCTGAAGACTAAAAAAAATTAAAAATCATAATGGCATCAAAAATAATAAAAAGCTTATATATAGTTAAAAATATTCTGTGAAGACTATAAAGTACTAAGCAATGACAAAAGACAGTAGTAAAGATGACTGGCCAGACACAGGCTAGCATTCAAGTGGCAAGGCTGCAGAGCCACACCTTCGAAGTCATTAACACTGTAGAAATAAACCAGGAAGCCATGATCTATTGCAACACCTGGGTTCACTGCATAACACCACAAAAACAGCAACAAAGCCCGTGTTGAAAAAATTGCTAAGGCAATGAAAAGATAGAGGCCGTCTAGTGTTGCAGAACAATGCAGAGACCACAAGAGGGCTCAGTGGGTAAAGGCACTTGCTAACAAGGCTAACCACGTGTTTGATTCTCAGGAACACGTAGGTCAAGAGAAACAACTCCACAAAGTTGTCTTCTCTTTTAAAAACAATAAAAGCTACAAAGTTGAAGCATTTCTTTTAACCCTAAACAGATGCTTACCACATGTCTAAAATGAGTTCATAGCAAAAACCTGATAGAGTGACAAAGAATCTATAAAGGCTACTAGGAAAACAAAGGTGAAATGTGCTTCTTTCCTGGGAAGTTGAACAAATTCAACATTGATAATATCTTTAAGATACCTTCTTCGAGCACCTAAAGCTGGACTTAAATTTATAATTTAAATTTATAAATTTATAATTTAAATATCACAACAATATAGCTTGGGTTGCATTTACTTAAAACTTGATTCCTTCTTTAGTTGCTATATAATTAGCAAGATTCTACTTTAAGCTTTGAGAAGAAAATATCCCAATATAAACCTAATATAAATAGTAAGATAAGAATACAGGCTGTTCCTGCAGCCAGAGCCCCGGCAATGCCTCTGGAGTCTACTTGGACTTCTACCTGGAGTCTCCACAACATGCACGTGAGCTTCACCGTTGCTGTTCACTGAGTAGGTGAAATAGAACCAGCAGTCATCAATGTCCTTCTCCTTGCAGTGGGTCACAGGGTCCACCTGCACAGGCTGGGGCAACTTCTCCCTGCTTTCCACTTTGGTGAGGTTGAAATGGGAGCACTCCTGTGCACACGTGTCTTTTTTTTCTCCTTTATTGAAGGCTCTGCACTGAACACATTCTCTAAGACAGAAATCATTACACTTAGTGTGTATTAAGATGAATTTTGCTTAGAATACTTCACGTGCTAAACTAATGACCATACCAGTCTAAGGGCATATAAATTCAGAGGAAATAGAGGTAACATGTGCCACAGGAGATCCTGGTTTCCAGCAGCCTTGGCCAAGCCACTGCCACTAAGGTCAGCAACACCCTGGCTGGCAAAGCTGCAGTCAAAGAATAAAGGAGTAGGTAACGAATTCTCCAGACCCACCTTGGATTAACCATTGGTTGTAGCAAAGCACCCAGGAAGCCTCTGGCTACAGAAGCTGCCTGCAAGCATGTGCCCTCCACTGGAAGAATAAGGACTTCAGTAAAGGCCAGTGCCTATGGGGCCTAGTAACACCAGGCCTTATCAAGAGTTCACCCAACATCTGATTAACAAACCTTACTTCCTAGCTATGGGGAACTGCTCAGCCTCCAGTACAAACTAACAACTAGCACACTGCAGACCTGGGGGACATACATTAAAATCTAGTCCAAGCCCTTGGTGGTAGCCACATCTGCAGTCCTAGCATGCTCAGGAGGCTGAGGCAGAATAATCTCCAGTTCTAGGAGAGCCTAGGCTCAATAGCAAGGTCTCTCTCTCATTCTACACTGTGTATGAATTTATATAGAGATATAAAATTAACATAATTTAACATATTTTAATGAACTTTAGCAGTTCAAATTTATAGCAATTTTAAGTAAACCAAATACATTTTCCTAGTCAATGCTAACACTTGGATTTTTCTTACAAATAAATTTCTCATTAATAGGGTAAAAAGAAAATGCTAGTCTCCAAAATGAAAATTAAATCATGATAAAGAAATAAAGGTGGGGCCTGGAAGATTGTTTAGTCAGAAAAGTACCTGCCCCACAAGCATGAAGACCTGAATTCTGATCACTAGAACCTATGGAAAAGGCCAGTAATGGAGGCACGTGTTTTCAATCCCAGTGCTAGGAGGCAGAGACAGACTCCTGGCCTAGCTTACTTGGCAAAGTTCCAGGTCAATGAAAACCCCTCTGCTAAATAGAGGTGGAAGGGTAGAAGGCACCTGAGAAATAACTAAAGTTGTCATAACTCTACACACAAATATACACATGCATGGATATACATCTCTACAACACAAAATTAAGATATAGGTAATAAAACTGGACCTATATGACATCAAATATGTAACATAGATCCATAATAACTTAAGCAGTATAGTATCAGTGTAATAATTTACCAAGGAGAAAACCTTCCATTCTCCTCAAGCAAAAGATAGCAACTGGACTAGAGTATAAGCCTCTGTGGTAGAGCTCAGAGCTCTATCTCTACACTACACCTTAAAAACAAAGGACAGTAGTGCCGATTAAATAAGGTACAGACTTATTAAATACAGCACAGACTTATTACATAGTGATTTCAGATTAAAAACAAACAAAACCGCACAACTCTCATGGCATACTTCATTCCTACACAATTATTAAGAATTTTTAGGACATAAAAAATGGTACATAAAAAGCAGCCAGTATTCTCTTAGAAGTGCACTCGATCAGCACTCTCCTCTGGCTCTAGTGGTGTAACACAGGCACTGGGGTCAGCAAAGCGAGTGTGACCGCGTAAAGCCCTTGGGCAGTACTTACTTATGCTCTGCACAGACACCAAGGCAGGTCTGACAGGTCTCACAGGTTGGCCCCTGGAACTTGGGATCTGTGCACTTACAAGCACCACATTCACAGATGCCCCGGCCATTGCAGATCTGACCATTTGTCGCTACGCATGGAACAGTGTCCAAGGAACAGTCACATGCACTGCCAGTGTAGTTGGGATAGCATTCACAGACACGACACCTGCACACACCATTTCCTGCAATGAAAAAGATCATTTCTTTGCATAAAATATCATATCATTGCATAAAATATATCGTCACAGCAATTATTCACAAATTAAAAACAAGCCACCACACAGAAGAAAGCAGATCTAATGGAAGCCTGCCCTAACTCCTGCACCTTCCCTTTCTGTGTGTTCACCCACAGACTCTTCAGAGGAACTGTGTGTGTAGCTACTGCTGGTGCTGACCCACCTCCACAGATTAAGCCGTTGGACCTATCGCAGTTGAAGTTATCACACTCGCAGAATTTGCCAGAGTAGATTTCATTTGTATTCTCTCTCTTCCTGCACACACACTGTCCACAGACACACTCGCCATTGTTACTGCAGATTTCTGAGCTGTTCTCTTTTCTGCAGTAAGCATCCATGTCTTCACTGTTCACTTCATCTGTGCTGCATTCACAGTGTCTCCCAACACGACCCTCATTGCACCTGCAGAGAAATCCAAGCACAGTCACACAAAACACGAAGTGCAACAATTTCCTCACACTAGCAAAGTATCAGGGAGGGATGCTCGCTCTACATATACAGACATGAGAGAAGTGCACTGTGTTCATACACACACACACACACACACACACGCACGCACACACACACACACACACATGCAGCAGACACTCAAGTTCTTATAGAATATACAGGGGCCTTGGGGAAATTTCATCTTCAGCAAGGAACCATTCTGAGCAAAATGAAAACATACTCCAGCAACAAACAACAAAACTGGAAGAAACAGACCAGGCTAACTTGGAACTCAGAGGTCTGCCTGCCTCTAGCTCCCAAGTGCAGGGATTAAAGGTGTGCGTCTGGCTAGATTCTCAAATAATTCAATTATATTCCGTTACAGACTACCTGCCACTAAATTTGAAGCAAAGGTCTAACTGTTAACAAAAAAATAGCAATGAATACAATCCCAAAAGTTGGAAAATTCACTGAGTACATAAACTGAAAATAGACCTAGCCTTAGATAAGGGTAAATTTACACACAGGTCTGGACTGCTCAAATATCCTACATATCTTAGAGCACGTTCGTGAATACTGGATAAACTCATTTTGCATATGCTAAACAAAAAGAAGGCAAAGAAATTCCAAAAAAAATCTTTTTTGGTAAATGCTGTTTAAAAAAAAAAAGATATCTTAATGACTCAAGTTAAATATAATGTAGAAAAAATACAATAATTAAATCATTTCTTAAAATGGCAATTAATGGTAAACATAGCTATTCATTTTTCTTTGGGCCAATAAAAAAACCCACAGTGATATGAGGCTGACATTTACATTAAAAAATTCTAGTTTAAAGAAAAGGCTGTATTACGAACACAGTTTAATTTTTAATATAAAAAGCAGCCAAGAGGGCAGGTGAGAAGGCTAAGATGCTAAAAGCACCAAAAAAAAGTCACCAAACCTGATCAACTCCTAGGATCCACAAGGTAAACAGAGAACTAACTCTGTGATTGTTCTCACCACAAGCCTGCCCTAACATCAGGGCACACACTAAATAAACAAATAAAACTTCAAGTACTATTTTATCTTTATCCCAGAAACAGAAAATTAATGCTGTACATGGTAGACATTCTTCTTGCTAACCAGGTCACAGATAAAACTGTGATCTAAGACGGGGAGCAGTGGGACCTCAGCACCCAAGTACGGAGGCAGTAAGATCATACATTTGGGGTCATCCCAGTAAAACACAATTTAAAGTCACCATTGACAGTCTGTACAAAACATGTTTCTATCTACTTGTTTTTCCTTTTCAGTGTATTTTACTGTAGAGAACTGGGAGTGTCACTAGGAAAACAAAGCCCATAGGTTGCTGTGAGACACTGCTTACCTAGCTAAAAGCTTAACAACAGAGCCTTAAGAGTGGGTGAGCAAGTGACTGGAGCAAAGGATTCGTGTCTTCATTTTCTACAGGCTTCCAAAATAAAGAGGCCTATACTGTCTGTCCCACTGCAGCAAGACTGCACTTACCTGCAGGCTCCACACTCAAATGTCCCATTTCCCTCATGGCACTTGGGACTTGCTGGGATGCCATGGCTTTGACAATTACACTTACAGATGAACTGAAGAACGACCTCTACTTCTTCTGTGAAGCCCAGAGGTTTAATTTTAATTGTTTCAGACTCCTTGTTTGGACATTTATTAGCAGTTATGCTAATTTCAAATTGAACCTTAAAGGAAAAAAAATTAATAAATTCAGCCAATGAACATGAATTGAACATTGAATATTTCAAATGCTAGTAGTGCTTTAATTGCTAAACTATCTCTCCAGCCCTATTTTTTTTTTACGTATGCTTTCCCTTTTTCACATAAATGCTCACAGAACATACCTCATCTCCAATGGAAATGTTAGAACACTTTCGTCCATTTTCTCCTGTCCCATTCACTCCATTCTTGCAGTAGGACTTGTAATTTATTGTTACTCCATCTGGCAATTTGCTGTTTTCCAGAATGACTTCTGAAGAAAGGGACTAAAAGAAATACTAACCATGAAAAGGGACGTAAAATAAAATATGACTTAAACACACTCAAATAACACTGGATGAAAGGAGCTGTTATGAAAACACTATCATTTCAATGCAATTCAATCCAACTGGGTGTTAGAAAATCTAGAGTAGTCAACTCTAAAAATGGTCCAGTCTTCAAAATAATGTGTACAATATGAAAGCATTTACTTCTTATTAATTAATTTGCTTTTTATTAATTAGCTAAAATGCTAATGATTATGAGGAATCCTAAGAACACAGAACAGATGCTTGCTACCCCTGCTGTCACAACAGCTCTCCATAACTGTCCTCTGGCCAGAGACCAGACCATCAGCATAAACAAATCTACTTGGGACCACTGTGATCTTACCCACTTCCTAAACACCCTTCTGGAGCCTGAAGAACTGGAGCTTAGCTCAACGGTACAGCACTGTGTCTAGTAGCCATGAGGCCCTAGGCTATTCTCAGCACTGACAAAAAATAAAATATGAGGAGAGCTGACAAGAGTCCAGGCAGTGCTTATTTATTTAAGAGAGCAGACATCTCAGGACACCTGTGGTGGCTTGAATAAGTTTGGCTCATGGGAAATGGCACCATTAAGAGGTGTGGCCTTGTTAGAGAAAGTGTGTCACTTAGAGCACACTGTGTAGGCAGGTTTTGAAGACCTATGCTTAGGCTCAACCCTATGTGAAAAAGGTCCTCCTCTTAATTGCCCATGAGACAGTATCTCTTGTCTGCAGTCAGATCAAGATACAGAACTCTCAGCTCCTTCAGCACCATGTCTGCCTGCACATTGCCATGCTTCCTGCCATGACAATAATGAACTGAACCTTTCAAAGTGTAAACCGGCACCAATTAAATGTCCTTTGTAAAAGTTGTCTTGGTCATGGTGTCTCTTCACAGCAATGGAAACTCTCACAAAGATAACACCCCTACAGGGATAGCAGTCTGGAATGGGAGGATGGAAAACAAAAAGAATCTTGTCTTTAACCCCTCTAAGTCAAAATCTTCCCAAAATGTCTAGGGATCTTAAGCTGTGTAGAAATCAATGTGAAGTTCAAAGCAAGGCATGGCATAGCATACCTGGGTGGTAGAGGCAAAATGTCATGAGTTCAGATCCTAGGAAATACTGAGAGGCCGAGGTACCTGGGCCATGACACAGTCCCAAAAATTCTGGGGCTGGCAAAATGGATCAGAGTATAAAATGTGAGTTTGATACCAAATCCACACGCTGGAGGAGAGAGCTAACTTCCACAAGCTGTCTCATAACATACCCATCACATCATTTAAACACACTCTCTCTCTCTCTCTCTCTCTCTCTCTCTCTCTCTCTCTCTCTCTCTCTCCCTCTCTCTCAGCTAAAAAAGTTTTTTAATCTAAATTAACCTACCAAAGACATAGGAAGCGGTCTATATAGTGCATAACAGTTTCCATGAAACTGCAAGTGTCCGTGGGTCATTTTAAATGATCACCGGCTAGAGCTTACTGCGAATCATCACAAGTATTCTACAGAGAATTCTGATGTAGTTTCAGTTCCTGAATGATATGCCTATGTGTGTACATTCACAGGAGAGTCTATGTAATTACTACTAAAAACAGAAAGTGTGTCCTCTGAGTCTGTCTTGCGAAAAAGGAGAAAAGTAAAATCTGTCAAGCATCATTCATCAAATAGGTGAAGCTAGCCAGGCATGGTGATGCACACCTCTCATCCCAGCACTTGGGGGCAGATGCAGGTAAATCTCTATGAGTTCAAAGCCAGCTTGGTCTACATAGTAAATTCTAAGACTGCCAGAGCAACACAGAAAAACCATCTCCAAAAGAAAAAAAAAAAAAGATGGATCAATAAAGGTGACTTTAGGGAAGAAAAAAAATTAAAACAAAAAAACAAAACAAAACTGTATGTTGTGTTTTATTCTTGTTCCAAGTAGGAGGTATATGGCCTAATGACGCATAAACAAGACCTTGGAAATTTTGCATATGCCCTTATCTAAATATTTCTGCTTTGCTTAAATTATGCTTCCAAAGACTAAAATGATATGAACTTTTTCTTCCAGACACAGAACTTAAATTCACATTTTGCACTGTTTCTTCAGCTTGCTGAAATGTGTATAAAAGGGTGTTTTATTTAAAGCATGGCATGAAGCTAACAGCATTTAAAGCACACTCACATTGTAGGCATCGATAATCAGCTGTATCACATTACTAGAGTTTCCAGACAGTGTGCCCACTGCTGACTTAGGAATCAAATTCTTCAATTCCTGAAATTAAAAATATAAAATATAAATATTATTTTTTCAACCAATTAAAATCCATTGCACCTCAGGTCTTTTATTCATTTCCTCAGTATCTTTTCAAGTCAAACTTACAATAACAATCCTAATAAACGCAATAAATAAATAATGTTTGTCAAGTTCCATCAGCTACTGAACATAAATGCCTTGGGGCATTTTCTCACACTCCAAATACATAATTCAGCTACTAAACAATAGGAGAGATATAGAACTTTCATTCTTTTTTACCTTGTAAACAGGCTGGAACTCTTCAGTGACTGCAAAAATCGTCTGAATATTATTTTCACTTAGTTTCTGAACAAGGTGAGCAATTGAAGGATAATCCTAAGGAATCAAGTAATAGAATTTCGTATATAAATACACCATATATTCAATGATGAGGCTTTGTTTATTTTGTTTGAGTCTCTGTAGTCCAGGCTTATTCTCAATTGCTAAGATTACACTGTTTGAGTTGATAAACATTCATAACCAGATCACTCACACAAGACTGCTCTCAAGACAGAATATCAAATGCAAATAATTGCTGAGCTGGGTCACGTTCTTCTTTTATATGTTTAAGAACTTCTGTATTTTAAGGCATTTTTATGTAATATATTTTTATGTTCGCTGACATTTTGGCTGCATGTATATCCGTATGAGACTATCAGAAGCCCTGGAGCTAGATAGAATTACAGAAAGGTGTGAGCAGCCATGTGGCTGCTGGGAATTGAACCCAAGTCCTCTGGAAGAGCTGCCAAGTGCTCTTACCCACTGAACACCTCTCCAGTCCCATTTTAAGAGATTTTAAACGCAAGACAATCTATGCATTTTAAATGTGAGGACTGTGAAATTAAGGAACCAGAACTAAAGGCTCCTGTTATCTAGCATTTAAGACTAAGACTCACCAATACTGAATTTCTTCTAGAACATGAGTGATTTCCTTTCAGTCATAAGATAGAGAGGGCAAACCTAGTTAAAGATTGCACATTTAGACATATGACCAGCGAAGACTGACAAATTATGTATGTGAGTGAGGAGCCAGACAGAGCTCAGCATTCCTGCCACCCAGACAGAGCAGCACACTGCCACAGCTTTACAAGCAGCAATGCAGCTCTCCTGGCGACCATCAGGGCCACACTTAACCAAAACAAGAAATCTGCAAACCCTGCCCTCCCGCACGCACACTCAGGCTTACACACTAAAATCACCAAGACTCACTCACGAGGCAGGTCTAGGTACTTACATAGTAATGACTCATTGTATACACATTATTTTCCAGGTGACACTGGCCATCATTGGGTAAAACAATACCACCGAGTTTCCCATCGCCAGCAAAGTGAAACCCAGCATCCGTGGAAAACACCAGCAGTCGTGTTACATTCCTCCAGCCAATCAGCGACTGTAAAAGAAAAAGGTTACTCAGCATCAATGCTTTCAGGTTCGCAAGCTGCAACTGCACATTCCACCTAATTCTGTATCACTGTCTTTCCCCAGTGCTAATGTTGCCGTCAGTGCAGAGATGCTACTCCAGAACTTCAGAGCTTCTTCCTGCTGGCCTCAGAGTCTGTCTTTCAGGAGGGGCAGTCGTATATGACGAGTACATAAAGAGACTCAGTCTATACCTGCTATTACCCACATCCTGGCTGTACACCCTGCTACTACTAAATTCCTTTGTCAGCCCTCCTTTACACTAGGCTTACTTTCCATGCAATGCATGCTAGCCTCAAACTTACTGTGTAGCTAAGGATGGCCTTGAACTTTTAATTTCCCTGCTCCTAACTCCTAAATACTGGGATTTTACACATGCATCACCATACCTAACTTCATTTTCTTACTGCAGGAAAAATTGTCCCTGCAGTCCAGCTCATGAAATCAGTTCATTTGTAATTTCACTAGCCTATTCAACAAAGAATTTGTGAAAATCCTCTTCTACTATGTAATTAATTACATCTTTTCTAAATTTAAAATAATTTGTAAATTCACTGGATAGAAATTAACCTTCTTGATGCTAATCATCTTTCAAAGGCAGGTTCCTTGCTCTTTGCCTCTAAAGTATGACAAATTCGGAAAAGCAGCATAGCCGAAAATGGGTGGGGTCTAGGGAGTCAGTTTGATCCTGGTTAAAGCAGAGGCAGCTAAGAAAATGTTCTCCATACAGTGACCAGGGGGAAAAAAGCTTTTCAGAGAATAACGAAGGCTAAGGCCAATAATACTCAAATAGTATTTTTTTTAAATTATGAGTACTACAGGAGCAAGTCAAAAATAAAAACAGTGGTCAATATATGCTGAGTGTCTATGTGTACTTCATACAGAACACTGTGATGGTCCTTACAACTGTCCCGTGGGCTGTCATTAACTTTTCCAAAAAGCACAGCTCTAAAGATACCAAAGTCAACTGCCTTAGGAGCAAGGACAGGAAAAGTCCTCTCCATACTAAAACTGTGCTTTATACTTACTAATCTGGGATATCTACAGTGGAAAGTAGATCTACACAGTAAGGTACTCTAGACTAGCTTTATTGACCTAACATTGTTTTCTACTCTGGGTCACGGTTCTCATTTAAAGATCATTGAGGGTCTGGTGTAGTGGACCATACCCAGAATCCCAGTACTCAGGAAGTAGAGGCAAAACATCTCTACAAGTTTGCTGGGCCACACAGCAAAACCGTATCTCCAAAAAACAAAAAAAATCAGAAATACCCATGGATCATAAACACTGGCCCCTGGTTCAACAGAACCAGGCTTATTATTACCCCTGAAACCTTACAATTAAACCAAAAGTACTCTATTACTATTATTACAAACCTAAGCTGTCATACAGCTCATCCATCGGGCCTTTGAAAGTTCCTTCCTTTTATTATTAAGACACCAGAGGAAGACATGTGTCAAAGCAATGACCAGAGCAGAAAACTGACCTGAGGAACATGGTGTGAGACACTATACCATATGGCGTGTTCAGAGTTCCTGGAGACATCTCAAACATGAGTTACATCTCCAATACAGAGCCACAAAGTTAGGACACCTCAGCCTCTTCCAAAAACCTAAATCAGCTAAAGTCTATGTTCCATTGTTTCAAATAAACACATACTGGCCTTTCACACTCCTTGGGCGTGAACTCCCTTTCTGGCTCAAACAGAGATGCAATGATTAGAGATACCCAAGAAAGCAGCGGTGGAAACTTAAGAACGGACATCAGTGCTCTTCAGGGTAATCTTATAGTAGCTAAGGTTATTTTCTTCTAACTTTTAGTAAAAACACACACAGAAGAACTCCCCAGACGGTGTAAACAAACAGTCCTGTAGAAAGCACTTACCCCACAAACTGCAACCTGCATGATTGCATCAAAGCCACCTTCTGGAGAGTCCAAGTTTCCAGATATGCGCTGCTGACCAACAAGTTCATTGAAAAACTCTCCTCTGTCAGTAAGACTAAGCACGTTTTTGTAGCTAAATGGGCTGGTACAGTTTTGTTCACTCGTACAAGGATTTCTTAGCTTTGCTGGTGTTGTACTAATGTATGGCATCACAGTTTTCTCCACAAATGAGCCAAAGCCTAAAGAAAAGATAAATGAGTGGGCAGAGACCAACAAACTTACATCACTTTTAAATTGGTGTTTATTTATTTTTTAATTAATTTATTTATTTGAGGGAAGGTTACACACTATACCACAATGCATATCTAGAGGTCAAAGAACAAGCAGGAGCTGATTTTGAATCACTTAGAAGGAAAACCCTCAGAGCCTGCCCCACATGTGGCCCATACATATACAGCCACCAAACTAGATAAGATGGATGAAGCAAAGAAGTGCAGGCCGACAGGAACCAGATATATCAACAGGAACCAGATGTCATCCTGAGAGACACACCCAGAATACAGCAAATACATAGGCAAATGCCAGCAGCAAACCACTGAACTGAGAATGGGAACCTCGTTGAAGGAATCAGAGAAAGGACTGAAAGAGCTTGAGAGGGCTTGAGTCCACATATGAACAACAATCCCAACCAACCAGAGCTTACAGGGACTAAGCCACTACCCAAAGACTACACATGGACTGACCCTGGGCTCTGACCTCATAGGTAGCAATGAATACCCTAGTAAGAGCACCAGTGGAAGGGGAAGCCCTTGGTCCTGCCAAGACTGAACCCCCAGTGAATGTGATTGTTGGGGGGAGGGTGGTAATGGGGGGAGGATGGGGAGGGTAACCCATTAGAATAGGGAGAGGGAGGGTTTAGGGGGATGTTGGCCTGGAAACCGGGAAGGGGAATAACAATCGAAATGTAAATAAGAAATACTCAAGTTAATAAAGATGAAAAAAAAAAGAAGGAAAACCCTTATCCACTGAGCCATCTCACCAACTCTAAATGTACATCTTTGTCTAAAGCCCAGTATGGAGGCTGCAAAGGCTGCACAGTGGGCAAGAGCTCCTGCTGCTGCATCAGTGTGAAGGTAGAGCTCCTGCTGTTGCATTAGTGTGAAGGTAGAGCTCCTGCTGCTGCATCAGTGTGAAGGTAGAGCTCCTGCTGCTGCATCAGTGTGAAGGTAGAGCTCCTGCTGCTGCATCAGTGTGAAGGTAGAGCTCCTGCTGCTGCATCAGTGTGAAGGTAGAGCTCCTGCTGCTGCATCAGTGTGAAGGTAGAGCTCCTGCTGCTGCATCAGTGTGAAGGTAGAGCTCCTGCTGCTGCATCAGTGTGAAGGTAAGTTCAGATCCCAGTGCCCAGGCCTAAGGCCAGGTATGGCCATGTACACCTGCACCCCAGCACTGGCCACAAACCTAGGTAAGTGGTAAACCATGCCTCACAGAAATGAGACAGAAAGTGACAAAGCAAGACACTCAACAGCCTGATCTGCACACATGCAGAAGCCTACACACACACACACACACACACACACACACACACACACACACACACACACACACACACACGATGTTCCCAACATTCCTACCAATGCGGAAGTCTGAAGTAATCCTCCTCATTTCATTCATCAGATCCGTCCCAAGACTCTTCACATTCTCCAGATCATCTTTCATAGAGTAGGAGAGATCCATAAGGTAGTACAGATCAATAGGGTAGTCTTCAGCCCTCTTGAATTTTAATGTAAACTTCTGTGGTTCTCCTAATTAACCAGAATCAAAATAAAATGAGAAAAATAGTAAGTTCAATTTACATGTTCAATGTTATAGTCTTTTTTTTTTAGGTAAACCATCCAAGCAGTTTTTATTCATTAATATTCATAAATACACACAGCAGCTTCATTAGAGATTTCAATTTCCTCTTCAGTTTGAATGTGGAGTATTAGGAGAGCCTTTCAAGGTACAGGAAGCAGAGATCACCCTGCACTGCTACTTACATTTACCTGCTAAAAGTAAAAATTAGTTAAGTGGAAATGATTATTATATATATTTCTCTCTTCCTTTTGAATGTACACAATGTAACAAGAGTGACAGACCTGAAATTACAATCACCACACAAACCCAGGATAGCTGTTGTCCACTTTCTCAATGTTATAGTCTTAAGTGTATAATTTTTACAAAACCTAAGAATTCTGTGAGAGTCTCAAGAGGCGCACACTTGATTCATTTAACCAGCTACTTACATCAAGACCTAGGGAGGCAAAAATGATAAAGGCAACCCCCTACCCACAAGATACAAATAGCTGCTATAGCTTGGACTTGCCCACATGTCGGCATATCAGAAGGAAGTGAGAAGTTGGAGAGGTGAGGGCCCAGGAGGTCTGGGTTACCAGCGATGTGCCCTGTAGTCTATGGGACCTCCTTTCCGTATCATCTCCCAGATGCCCCACCATGACATTTTACATTACCACCAGCTCAGAGCAACAGGCCATTCAATCAGATGGCAACTTCCAAACTATGACCCAAAATAAGTTTTTTTTTTACATGTTATATTCCAAGCAGTTGATATTGTAATCACAAGATGGTTTACACAGAAGTTTATGAGGAAATCAGAATACTGTTAAGTTTTGGCAGAATGAAAGCAAGGCACATTCTAGACAGGTAGAGATTAAAGTTAGGAGTGAAATGTTCTCTGTGTAAAAAGACACTGCTACATGGAGGTGAGTAACAGTCTAGTTTTACTTTAGAGTTGTAAAAGGAAATTACAGAGGTGAAGTTAGAACTACAAAAAAAAAAAAAATCAATAATAGGAGATGAAGCCTGAACTGAAAATGAGGAAGGTGGGAGAAGTAAAAGTTGTTGCATGTTGTTACTTACAAAGCACAGAGCTGGAAGGCAGCTTAGTGGTAGAGCATTTGCCCAGCACATGAGAGATCCTAAATCTCCAGGATCACAAAATAAAGCACAAACATGGGAGAAGGTGGAAGGTTTGCTTGGATGAAAAATGATCTTTTCTACATGACTTTCTGGCAGGCAGTTGGAGAATGGGTACAGACAGAGCTAACCTGAAAGTTTATGTCATTGCAGAATATGAATGATCTCCAATGACAGTGAGTGGAAAACGAAGTCTTAATCTAAATGCAAAGGGATGAAGTGAAAAAAAAAACACAAAAAGGAAATCAGAAGCAATGGAAGGGAATGAGAAAAACCAGCAGTGACGTGGGCTCCCTAAGTTCAAGAAGAGAGTCTCTTACAAGCTCCCCACAGTGAGAGTAATGACAAGGGGCTGGAGCTGCCTCAGAGGGTAAGAGCACTTGCTGCTCTCATGAGGACCCAGATTAACCATACTTGCAATGCAGGGGATCTGCTAACTTCCGATCTCTGCAGACACCAGGCACACATATGGTACGCACGAGCACGAGCAAGAGCGCGCGCGCGCGCGCGCACACACCCACACCCACACCCACACCCACACCCACACACACACACACACACACACACACACACAGATAAAACATGCATATAAAATAAGTAAACCTAAGTAAATAAGTAAAAAATGTTTTTTAAAAATGATGTTTAAAACAAAATGTGATTTAGGCAAATACATAACGATCCTGATGGGGATGGTGCAGACCTGCAGCTCAAAGATGATGTAGTATTCATGTAGAGTAGATGTGCAAGCCTGTACTAAGTACTTTTCCTGACACTGCAACCTAGGAGAGAGAAAATTTATCTTTGGCTCAGTTTCAAGGAGGCCGCAGCAGTTAGAGCAGGTCCGTCCTTAACAGCAGGACCAGGAGGGAGCAGCACTCTCTATACTGGCAAATCAGGAAGCTCAAGGCCCACCTCCAGAGGTACACACTATGCCAGCCAGGCCGCACCAACTGAAGGCTCCACAGACCCCCAGAACGACACAAGCCAAGAACAAACATTCGCACAGGTGAGCTTACGTGGGACATTCCACATTCAAAGTATAGCAATGCCCACTTCCTCAAGTTTACCCAGGCTGCCAGTAACAGGATGAAAATGACAGGCAGAAAGAGAGCACGTTGTCTATTTAAAGGGTGGGACAGCCATGAGCACTCATAAAAAGGTTAGTATTTAAATGGCACTAAACAAATGCATGGATGAAAACCTTGCTTCTACATTATGAAATTATACTAACAGGTAGATGCTATTATTTTTAAAACTCAGTGAGTGTAATTAGTGTTTTCTGAATCTTTAACAGGATTTGCTTCTAACAGAAGGCAAGATT